>NW_025955600.1:0-19045 GCF_022376445.1 Fomitopsis serialis
TTGGCCGAGCGACTGGTGTGATTCTCACCGTTACCCCACCTAGCGATGACGAAGGAGCGGAAGCTCGCCAATCTGTATCCCAATGTTTGAGTTCATCCACCGCAAGTCGATACAAGGACGGGCCGGGCGCCTCAGAAGGGGTACCGTAGAGCAGCGCTGCGCGAGATGATAGAGGCAAAACCTGAAGTGTGTCAACATGTACAGTATCAGTGTTGTTGTCGCTGTATGTGTATTCTGTTGTCGTCTACTCAAATGGAAACAAAGGCTGTATTTCGCACTCAGCATGGTCCCTGCCCGGGCCAATTCAGAGTCGTCTGGGCCAGCCGTAGATATCCTAACACCACACTGTGGTAGTCACTTGCGAAGCAACATGCTCGCTAACCCCCTCTAGCTACTAGGAAACACGCGCTCGCCTTCGCCAACTCGCCAAATCTCCACCCCACCCTCGCCACCAACGGCAACCACACCCCTCGCCCAATCCAGACTCAACACCTTCTTCCCCTTCTTCTCCAAGCCCTCCCACACCCTGAAGCTCGTCACCGCACTCTTTGTGCTGCGCAGGTCCCACAGGCGGACGACGCCGTCATACGCGCCTGTCAGTAGTTGATGCTCCGTGCCCGCGCTATCCGACGCTGGCGAGACAGCGATGCACGAAGGCGTCGCGGGGTGGAGGAGCGACGCGGTCGAGGCGGTGATGTTCGTCGCGGCCGCGCGGAAGTCGTACTGCGACACGGTGCGGTCCGTCGAGCACGCAAGCGCGGACGTGCCCGCGGGCGTGAGCGCGAGGTCGAGGAACGGCTTCGAGGACGCAGCCTGTGAACGTGCGGGTAACCCGTGAGTTATGGTGAAGCGGGAGAGGAGAGCACTGGGAGACGCACGATGGTATGCGTGCACACGCCGTTCTCGACGTCCCACACGCGGACGGTCGAGTCGAACCCGCAGCTGTACGCCTGCTCGGCGGCGCCCGGGCCGAAGCCATGGCTGAACACGGCTTTGGACACGCGCGCGGTGTGGCTCTTTAGCACGGAGAGCGGGGCTTTGCGCCTGGGGCGCGGCGGGTCGTCCTCGATGCGGCGACGCTTTTTGCGCTCAGTGGGCTCGTCTGCGGGCACCTCGTCCGATGCGGGGACGGAGGTGTCCCAGACGCCGATAAGCCCGTCCCAGGAGGCGGTGAGGAGATGCGAGCCCGAGGCGTTGGCGGATATCGACGCGAGGGGCGCTGTATGTAGGTGAAGAGATGATACAGTCTGTGATTTAACGGGCTGAGCGGAGTCGGATGGGAGGGTGAGGTTGGTCAGGCGCGCGGTGAGGTCGTGCGAAGCGCTGGCGACGAGGTGCGTTGAGGACGATGAGGATGAGGGGACGAGGCAGATGGACGTCGAGGGTGCTGCGTGGATCGCGGCGCTGTGCAACAGCTTTTGGGAGTAGTCGAAGGTACGGATGGTTCCGTCGTAGGACGCTGTGAAAATGTACCTATATACAAGTCAGCTCCCGGCTTTGACGATCGTGCAGCGGCTCCGCATGCGCTCAGGTGTGTCGTTGCTTGGTGGCGGGACCTTACATTCAATTCGTGATAGATGCACGCTGCACGAGAATATATATGACAACTCTTATTGACATACCCGGGTAGTTGACATGAGACTGACGAGACCCAGTCTTCGTGCGGTAATGTGGACATCTTCTGCGGGGGCATCACAGACTCAAAGTACTCTATCTCCAGAGTTTCTTCCTGGACAAGGCGAGAAATTCGTTAAATACAGGCGCATGCCATGACGGTTATGCCACACACCTCCCCGATCCCCTTCTCCGCACACCATTCTGCCAACGTCCCCCGCAGGATTTCGCCCCGCACCAGAAAGTCAAATGGAATCGGCTTGGGCAGAGATAGAGCCTTATTGACTAGCTGGGAAAGCTGGTATCGTTTCCATGATGCTGGTATCATGAACTTTTGTGAAGGCAAGGGATACTCCGTTTGTGTGGTGAAGACCACGGGATGAGATGTTTCCGCAATGATCGAAGCCATGTCAATCTAGTGTCTTCGTTCGTCTCCTCAGCAGTAGAAGTAAGGCCAACAAGTCCTGGCTGCAGCGGGACTCGAAGTAGGAGGAGGAGGGAGGAGAGACGGCGGATAGACGCTCGGCCAAAAGATTCGCCTTCACGCTGTCACACCGATCGCGTCGAGGTAACGCGCCGTCACGCGTCCTGGACGCAGGGTGTGACCATCGATCACATGCTACGGACGTTCCTTATTGGCTGAAGCGATGTTGTCTGCTACTGCTGCAGGGTCGCGTACTACGTATCGAGTTTCCTATGATCGTTTCTTACGCAGCAGTGAGTCAAAACACACCATGTGGAAACTTCAATACTAGATACAGCGAATAAATTGACCAATGATCACAACTTCCCCTTCTCCAACTTATTGATGTACGCCACCCCAGCACCGAGGCAAACCTAGCAGATGAGACAAAACGAGCCATCAGTTACCAAGCCCGCCCTCGACGCCAATATCACACTCACCTTCCCAGTGGTCACATTCTTCGTGACGAACGTCACCTCCGTCGTCCCATCGGGGCCAGGACCCACCTCCCAGACCGCCGTCTCGAGCGCATCGCCCGGCTTGACGGGCGCGGTGAAGCGCAGCGCGAAGAAACGCAGCGACTTGGGGTCGTTCCCGCCGATCGCACTCACGAGCGCGCGCGCAGCAAAGCCGTACGTCGCCAGGCCGTGCAGGATCACCCCGCCGAAGCCGGATGCCTGGCCAATACTCGGGTCTGCGCGGAGCCATCAATTCAGCTAGGAGTTGGGGCTTTGTGGAAGGGCAGGTCGAGTGGGAGGTACGTACCGATGTGCAGCATGTTATAGTCGCCGCTGAGCCGATAGAGTATGGCCTGCTCGGGCTTAGTTTCGTCCCGAATGACCCAGTCGGGCTTCCTGTCCTTCGGGACGGGCTTTGCTTGCGGAGGGCCTGCGATGCGCTTGGAGAAGTTTGCGCCTGTCGGCCGTGCGCCGAGGTTGAACGCGGCAGACTACGGGAGGTCAGGAGTAAGTGTGGCGGGGAGAAGATGAGTACGCACGTAGAGCTTCGCGTAGGGTGTTCCTTGTGCGTCGACAAGTACGGTCTCGCCCTCGACGAGCAGGCCAGTTTCTGCGACATCGTTAGTGCTGAAGAGTACTGGCAGCACAATACCCATGCTTACTGTTCTCCGTGACGCCTGTGACGCGTCTCTTCAACTTCCATCCGGACCCGCTGACCGCCGGGAGTGGCTTGAGGATTTCAATGCTTTGTGAAGCATGCACCTGGTAGGAGTTGCACATGAGCATCGCCACGTCGGCGCAGAATTGGAACGTACGACACGATCAGGGTTCAACTTCGGAAGGCCTGGCGTTGACTTCCCGCCCCCCATGAGCTGCCGGAAGTCGACGACGTCCTGACTCGTGCCCTTGAAGCCAAGGACGACGGGGTATGTCGGAAATGGTGCCCATGCCTTGTCTTGCATGGTCTCAGTTGCTATCCTTAACGTAACAGGTCCAGAAACACCTTACCGAGTTCTATGGTGGCAGTTGAGTTACGCTGAGTTCGCACGAGACAGTCAATGCGCACCGTTCACCAAAGAAAGGTCATCCTTCTTCGCACCAATACCAACTGCGTAGACCAGCAAGTCCCTCTGATTCCAGGCAACCTGCGCAAACATGTCAGGTCAGGCGGCGTTTCCTTCAGGTCGTACGCACGGGTTTGTCCTCTTCCTGGTACCCGACGGCTTTGGCTAGATCGACGCCCGACATCGTGGATGGCTGGTGAAGTGTGCGGGGATGGGAAGCTGTTCACGCGTGTTTATATGGCCCGTGGAATTCGTCTCGGGCATCGGGGGGAGGATGGACGGATTCATACCGGACCAGTTCACATGATTGATCCTGCTGAGCCGCCAAGTATCGTCACACGACGCGACGCGTCGGTGGCGCCACTCGATCGCGCGTACGGCGTCTTTCTTCCCGACCACCATGTCCTCCGCTACATCCCTCGCGCGCAAACGGCGCATACATGAGGTATATGCTATGGAAATTGACTGCGACAACCTCGTAGCAGGTTCATCTACCTCGATCGTGCCCTCAGATGTTGGCGAGCGCGATCGGTACTCAGCGGGACCGGAGGACGGTATGAATCCTGGAGTCGGTGGTGAAGACTCGCAGGAGCTACTGCAGCATATACCCGCGCCTTGGAAGGAAGAGCGTGAGGCGCGCGGGCTTAGCCTCCACGGCCACCGTAGTCTGAAAGACTTCCTTGTACAATCGAGTAACTCCGCTGGGGACACTTCTGCGGGGCCCCCGCCGCAAGAGCCTGCTGCAGATGGCCGCATATGGCCTGCTGGCGCGACAATCCCCCCTTCTCCACACGGTAAGTCTCGCGAAGTGGTACCAGGCCCCGGGGCATCGCTGATAGCGAGAACGTCGGCAGAATTCTTCGCGCGCACAGTGACAAAGCTTGCGCGGAAGATGAAGATGCCTCCCCCTCAGTTTGCGAAACCAGCGCCAGAGCCGACCAATCAGGCTCAGCCGCACTCGGTGGGAACCACCAGAGCACCTGAGCCACCCGCTGCGCCTGTAACGCAACCCACTAAATCCAACAAATTACCAAACAAAACTCCAGATGCGCCTGCAGTCAAGGCTAGCGAAGCCGCGCAGCAGGCTACTACTAGTGCGACGTCTCAGGCTCAGGACACGTCAAACGCACCAGCAGTTACGACACATGCCGCAACTGTTTCTCAGTCTGCATCTACTATCCAGACACCCGCTGAGGATATTCCGGTCTCTTCAGGATCGAACTCGCAGGCAGCACCAGGACCGACAGCGATGGACGCCCAGCCTGCTGATCCCAGCGTGCTCCCTATGCCGCCGCCTCAGGCTGCGCGCCCGCCTAAGCCCCGAAGGCTACCCCGAGGCCGGCCATGAACCATGCCGAATTCGCTACGCTGTTGCGCAGCTGTTTCTCGACTGAGGACGACGTGGCTCAGGACTCGGTGACGAAGCTCAAGGAGTTCGCGAAGGGCGACGCGGGAGTGGCGCGGGTGTATGCGCTCACGAAGCAGATGCTCGCAGAGCAGCACGCGTTGTTCGTACAGCGGATGCAGGACGAGGGCGCACAGCTCCTGGAGGCCGAGCTGTTCCATGCCTGGCTCGTCGATTGCGGGAGTCTCGTTTCGTTGATGAGTGTGCGTCTAGCATTCTAGACGATGACTTCTGGCTGACTTCAGGGTGCTCAGCGTTTGTTGCGCGTGCATCGCCCGCCATCGTGGAGGCCTGTCCCCGGGCTTGCCAGGATCGCTTTCGCGGTGGGGTCCGCCCTGTTCAACCTACAGAAGGACGGCGGCATGTTCGACGTCTCCTGGCAGGCGTCCGCTGACGGCTCCCCTCCGCGAAGCGTCGCCAAATCCACGACGCCTACAGACAAGGACAGCATCGCCGCCGCCGGAGTCAAAGTGCGGACCACTCTGTCGAACTACGACGATGACTTGGTCGCGATCGTCCTGCGGTACAGGGCGGAGCACCGCTCCGGAGGCAACACAATGCGGGCTTGCGAGAAGCGGTTGGGTGCTGCCCTGACGGGGATGGCGCAGAGGGCGGGGATCGGTGCGCCAGAAAGTCCCGCGGATTGTATGAAGAAGAGCAGGCGGGCTATGCTGCAATGGGCGGAGAACGTGGCTGGCAAGGGACTGTGAAAACTAGGAATGAGGACTTACGAAGACTGCGTCATGGTGTTCAATTGCAAGAAATGACTGTACGATAACATGGACCATCCGGATCCACACGCCAATGTGCCTGTTCGCGATTCCTCGTGTAATACTAGAACCTACAGAGTATACCTGAAGTCGGGGGCACGGTCTCCCATCCTTCTCAGCTCCTCGGCACTGTATTTTACTCCCCTTTCCTCCAACTGGCGCTGCTCGATGTCTCTCCGTCTGTTAACCCACTTGTACGCCAGAACGGTCAATGGCAGGAACACCAGGCCGATGCCCACGAACATCAATTCGATTGCGTCTGGAGAGCATATCGGTGAGCGTGATGCTAGGTGAGTAGGGGATACGCACGTCCAAGAATATACCTCGGCGCATCCTGCGAGAGGTATATGTTGCTGGCTATCGCTCCTGCAAAGTTGCCAATGCCGATCTGGATACCCATACCGGCTGCACGCTTGTACTGCCCTGCAAGATTGTTACCGAGCCTAGTCCACACCTCGTTGTGAGATGTCTACATTAACGCAGTAATAAGACTGGTTCTCACCATGCGACGATGCCCGGAAGCGCGGCGTACGCCCCAGAGACGCAGAAGAACGTCCCGAAATATTTCACGCCGACCGGAGCATCAGAGATATTGATCGCGTAGCCGATGAGACACATCATGAGCCCAGCGAGGATGAACGGCGAGCGCATCTGCAGCATGTCGGATGATACCGCGAATACGATGAGTGTGATCACTGGATAGGGTTTAGTAGCGGTGTGGAGGCTACAGATACAAGGCGTACCTCCACAGACGTAGGGCGGGACAGTGAGTAGCTCGCTGATGGCGGTGTTGTACCCGAAGCTAGGGAAAAATAGGTGAGGTTCGTCACTGGGGCACCCCTTCAGCTGAGCAAGTATACCTGTTGATGATGGATCTGTGGGGGTCATTAATTTGGGTTCACGGACGAAGCCATGATTTGGCGACTCACGGAAGAAATAGGGATATGCCATACACTGTACCCGATATGGATGTTAGATTCGGCCGGCTGCGATGTGCTTGAGCAACTCACAAGGAACGACAATCCCGAAGTATACCACGATTTGCATCCAGATCTGTGATGGCAGATTATTAGCGAGCTCACCGATGTCGCTCATGCAAGCATCCGCACCTGCCAATCTAGTACGGCCGCTTTCAGATGCCGTATCTCAAACCGTTCTTCCTCTCCAACTGACGAGTTGTCAAACTCTGGGTACGTAGTGAGCAAGCGCGATGCTTCGACTTCTTGATCGTGAGCTTACTCTTTCTCCACATCAGAAATGCCCGCTCGTCTTCGGTCAGAAACTTCGCGGTGTCAGGGAAGTCGACCAGGACTGGTGTGTGTGAGCAAATGGCGGCACCTCAGACAGGGAAGCGACCTACTGAAGCAAGCTGCAAGGCCGACGATGACAGTCAAGATCCCCTCCAGAATCTACATCGCATGAATGAATAGCAGAGTGAAGCAAGCAAGACATCGTGACTGACGAAGATCCACGACCATCCGAGCAAGCCTGCAGTCCCGGACATGAAAGAGATGCCGTAGGCAAACAACCCGGAGAACGCGCCTGGGCAAAGTTATCTTCCCTCCTTGGCTCGAATGAGATTCAGGAGAGCCTACCTGCTAGTGTGGCACCCCCCTCGAAGATTGCGATCCGGTATTGAAGCATATATCGCGGATACCAGAGTGTCATACTAGACCAGGCAGCACGAGCGAAGAGAAGTCAGTGTCGTGAACTGCTGCAAACAACTATGGTGAAGACGCACTAGTACATCACCCCGGGGAACAGTCCTGCTTCGGAAATGCCAAGAAGGATGCGGACGCCCACTAGCTGTGGATACCTATTGTACAGGAGAGGGTATTGAGAAGCGCTCAACCTGAACAGGAATACAATTAGGATACTTGCGATTTCACTATTCCCATCAGCGTCCTGTAGGGTATGGTTAGTCGTCGCTACAGCTGCGTTGATCGGGGCATATGCAGCACTTGCATGATTATCCCCCATACGATCTGCGGAGCAAAGCATGAGTCTCCTGTACGAGCCCAACACGGGTACAACTTACGGTGATCCCTGTAAGCCACCTACGTGTGTCGATACCTTGAGCACGTCGTCAGAGTGAGCGCAAGGACAACCTACCGCGAAGGGCGGAATTTCTTCAACACAAGACTGCCAACCAATCAGTCTTCTTCAAATCTGTGAGACCAGTGCTGACTTCGCTGGCACACCGAAAATGCAATACGGCTGTCGAGGACACGCGCTGAGTATTTGACAGTGGGATACATGCCAGACCGGCGAGCTCACTATGAAATACATCGTCTATCACAATGTTACACCGTTGGTTGTAGTGCGAGGCAATAAGGAAACGTACCAAAGCAATATTGTACTTATGACCAGTCAGATTCAGTTGTGTTGTCAGGCCTTGTAGCTTGGCATTGCCTGAGAACTACGATGAGCAACGTAGGTTCACTACATGGCGCAGTGGATGGCAGTCAGCGCACCAATATTTCCTGCCATGCCTTATTCAGCGCGTCTCGCTCAGAGTCCAGGCATTTGACGTACCTCTATCCATGAATGAACACAAGTACATGATCGTCAATATTGGGAGGATTCGCAAGTCGACTTTGCGCCACAGTTTCTTCTCTTGCTCCGGTGTAAGGACCGGCGGTCCCGCTTGCTCGATTTCCTCCTTCCCTTCTGAAGAAGCCATATACCCCATCGCACGGGCGTCCGTCTTCTCGCCATCGACACTTCCGGTCGAGCTTGCTCGGGTCGGCATGTTGGTCGCAGGAAGTAAAGGCCTCGCCAGAGCGGAGTGCGTTCATCGCAGCTCGTTCATGTTACGTATCGTACCATACTGCGACATCAATTGTATATTGACACCTACCCAGCTGACCGCGATTCCATGTTGGAAGTTGGTTCTGTGTCACCGCATCATCGGAAGAGCAATCAGGAGTGCAGATAGAGGGGCATACTGGGGGCATATGAGCGCTAGGTGCGTCGCGTGATACAGGCCTGTGCGTACCCATTGGCATCAGAGGACCCGGCGTCACCTACTGGATCTACCAAGGATCTACAATACGTATCCAAGCTCGGCGCGAGGAGCGGTGGGTTTCTTGCGGTAGGCACTTTGAATGCTATGGCGAGGTGGCAAGCCTCCGAGGATCCATCACGAGTCTAAGTGGATGGACACTACGTAGTACTTCCACACAGTACGGTGCTTGCCAGTCATGACGACTAGTGAAGATGTTGCACTTCGTATTACATACGAGATATATGAGAAACTGAGCGAGGCTTTGAGAGGTCCCAGATTGAAGTAGATTGAAGCGTAGATTCCAAACTGCATTCGAATTGCCGGCGAATATGTTTCGATCCAGTGGTGCGGTACATGCGACATGATGCTCGAGGAGTCAATGGTAGCGTACCTACGTAGCACATAGGCCACTGCCAGTAAGTCGTTGCCAAGCAAGTTCGTAATACCGGGCAGCCACTGGCCACCAGTGCCGCGCTGGCGGCTGCGGGAGCACGTAGGAACACGATCACGTGCATGAACCACTTGACGCGTACAAAAGTTGTTCGCGTCTTTCTTCATTGCCGCGACCATATGGTCCCAATTCCAAGCTGCCAACAGCAATAGGGCCTGATATAACTCACCTATGTGACTCAATAATCGCGAAACAGCAACAATCTTGAACGAGGAGACTTCAGTTCATAGGTAAGCAAGTACTAGTGAACCTGAAACAGGGCGCATATACTCACCTCGCTCACACCTCAAACTTTGAAGGGTCAGTGAATCTATTTGATCTGAATGTTTTTGAGCAAAGCTGCAAGTGTTTTACAAAGGCTTGCCAGTGTCCGAGTCCAAAGCAATATTTATGCATTTTCAACATTACTCTGGGGAGGGATAGAGGGAGTCGGCGGAAGCAGCGAGGATGGACCGCTTTGACCCGGAGATGCCTTCCAAACGATGTAACAAGCTGGATGAAAGGCTACCCGAGAAATAGGTGAATAGTCTTATCAAACTCCATGCCGACATATCCTGCTGCAGCTATACTTGCACAGATTTCAGAAGGCGGACGCCTCCATTTGGCCGAACTGCGGAGTGACACAAGAGACGATGTACTACTTCTTGATGGAGTGTGCGGCCTTCAACGAACCAAGAACCCGACTCGCACGCGATGCAGGACCAGCGGCGCGATCAATGAAGGACCTGTTGATCGCGCCGAGCAAACTATGAAGCCACTAAGTATTCCTGTACATCCACAATACCAACCGCGTACAGTGGTATGGAGCTGAAGGACAAGACGGCAAAGGGAAAGCAACGCGGCGAAGGCAGCACACAGTAAGGTAGGCCTGACGACGCATTCCGTTCGACTCCACATTCGACTCGCCCGAGGCTACGGCGAATGGCCATGCTATGACGACGAACAGGAGGATACTCACGAGTCAGAAGTGTACATATGGCTTTGTTGTTAGTGACAATGAAGGGACTCAACAACCACACAAACCAAAACATGACTCTGAGTAATGGTGCGTGTCTTTTCGATCAGATGTTTATGAAAGCTGATGGTGCTCGAAGACCACGACGTATTGCAGCAGCGAGCAAGGGTGGTCGGACCCTCACAGCCGAAGGCCGAGTCGACAGCTGGTACCTCATACGGTTGGAACAACAACATAGGCGTGCACGTCTCCATATCAGCACGGTAAGTTTATCTGAGTAGTATTTGGAGAAACATGGCAACTCTCACCACTTCAGTCGTCGTTGCGCGGGCGCTACCCGTAACCGAGGTCGCTGCATCACATGATGGTACCCGACGCTCCGAACGACGCGGACATGTACACGCGGCTAGGCAACAAGCCTTAACGCGTTTGCTTTGATCGACCACCACCGGTGGAGACTGTATATCCCGAATCACCCTGCGGTACTGTAACCGCACCTCTTCGCTACGTGCAAGTTGCGAAGCACAGCAATCTTCAATTGGAGGTACAGGTTTGCTGGTGAGTATCGCAAATGGAGTCGTCCCCGAGTCGTCCAACGATTGCCCCGTATCGGAGAGGCCGTGTTACAACGTGTTCAGCGCATGCAGAGCCCTCGTACGCATCCATCCGATTTCATCACCATTGCATCAGGCTGTGTGGCACCGCACTCTTTCATATTGCTTCTTCCGGCCTGCGTGCGTTGACAATGACATTCGAGCGCTAGCCATCTTCCCATCTGTCTCCCTCGACGCCTCAATCTGACTCTGAAAGGTTCCCCACTACTAAACGACCGGCAACAACCGATAGCCCTATTGTGCGGCGCTTTGACCCTGACAAGGCAAGCAACACAAAGCGCATCGGTCGGAGTCATTCAGCGGCACCGCCCATAGTCGGAGCCACGTATATAAGACGCACACCGCACGACCATCGCCAACACACACCCTTGTTATGGACGCTCAGCTGCAAAACCTTCGCAACCGGATGAAGGCGCGTGCAGTATTCAACAATATGCAATCCGGCTCTCTCTTTGTCGCTTGTGAGTGACACATCTCTTTGTGTCCATATTGCTCAGTTAATGACTCAATCGCAGCACAAGCGGACGGTGGTAGTCCAAACTACCCACCCGTGGCGGTGCCCACAGGCCAGGGAGAAACGGTGGAGTTCGATCCTGCCGCCGCGACGCCGCAGGTGGACGAGGACCCTGTCCCGGACGCTCCCACAGGGACAGTGCTCGCGGTTAAGCACCTGCACGAAGTGTTTGATCAGATGAAGCACGAGTACATCATCAAGCCTGCGCCCGCAGAGTCTGCCAACGAGAGCAAGCGGGACAGCTCGAAGTACGCGGCGTATGCGTTCACTGTGATTCGGCGCTTCATTCCCACGGGCCAGCTCGGGGCCAAAACGTATAACGTCACTACTTTCCTCGAGATACACAGCACGCAATTGGTGGAAGTTGGGAAGGAAGTCATTGGACAGACGCAGGGCATCTCGTGGACTGCGAAGCCGCTTCGTGTGCGTCTTTCTGTTCTCCGCTGCGTGACAATTGACTGACGCCACATCCGCGGCAGATCAACCCTCAGATTCTCCTCGGGTGGCTCCCGGAGCTGAAGGCGCACCTTGAAGCTCTGACGGCAAAGGTTGAAACTGAACCGGAAGACTCGCCTCTTCGCCTCAAACACGCTCACCTGACCCACCTTATCGACTACCTCACTACCACACATGCGTCGAAGCTCGGCTCGCTCGCATCCCTACTCGCACACGACGAGATCACGTTCGACATGCTCTGGGCGCTCTATGTGCCGCGCAAGACGATTCTCTACACCCTATGCCCCGTCACGGACGAGCCACGCGCAGTGCGTCTCACACACGCGGAGCTGTGCCAGAAGCTCGATCCGCAGGGTGCGGTGCCCGCCGCGCACGACCCCACGGGACTGATAGTCGGTCGGCAGGACGGCACGCAGAACATGCAGTACATCTGGCGGCTCGTCGTCGACTATGTCGAGGCGGACATCGCCGACGCGAGTGATGTGCGCCGGCGGGACGCACCGCCCGGCTTCGGTTATTCCGGCCTTGGGGTCGTCTTGGACATCCCGACGTTCACCGGCACGAAGAAGATTTCGGAGCTGCCCGTGTTTCCTATCGAGTACTACGCGGGACCGGGAGGCGTCGAGGGCTTGAAGGCGCGGTTGATTGCTCGCGGGAAGAAGTGGGCGAACGTCGCAGGAGGCGTGCATCACCTTTTCTATCACGGTATCGCGTCCAGATGGCACACCAAATCGTATGTCAAGCATAGCGTGAGTACTTCTCTCTTTCGATGGATCAGGGGCTTTGACAGGTTGCCTTCAGGTCAGGTCTCGAATCATGATCGATCGAAGTGCGTCATTCCAACCTTGATGCTGTACGGAGAGTTTATGATCTGACCATGCGCCTCTGTGTAATAGAGACCTTCGCGGATACGGCTCCGAACTACCCAAGGTTCCCGTATGTGACCAAGACGCTGGATGGGAAGGAGATCGACAAGCATGCGCGGCGCGCTGGCGTCTCTGCAGAGGGCCAGACAAGTTCCGAGGCCCGCGAGCTGACTGACGACGAGCTTTTGCTCACGACGCCTATCGTGTATGGTTTCAGTCTCGCAGACAAACAGTGGAGTGCGTGATTTTCAGTTCGACGTTTTAAGATACTTTTCTCACGGAACAACAGTGGAATTTGTTGTAGAGCAAGTCACGCCTTTCGAGTGGAACGACGAGGCGTTCGAACAATTGGTTATCCCGGCACAGCACAAAATGGTACTCAAGACGCTGGTGGACACCTACAATACTGGGTCCACTACGAAGTTCGATGACTTCATCTCTGGGAAAGGTCTTGGCCTCGTCATTAATCTGTTCGGCAACCCTGGTACTGGTAAGGCAGCCCCAGACTAGTCTTTGGGATGCTTGAGTTCAATTGTTCTTGTAGGCAAGAGTCTTACTGCGGAGGCCATGAGCGAACGTAAGTGATTGCTTCCTGATATCACGTTCCGTACTCGCTGACGTACTACTGCCTTTTAGATGTTCGCAGTAAGTCGTATAAAGTGATGATAGAAGGACTTTGCTGACCATCTCTACCCTCAGAACCTCTCTACGTCGTCGGAGCAGCAGACCTTGGCACGAACGCGGAAGCCGTAGACGCGAACCTGACCACTGTCTTTAAGATCTCTGCAGCCTGGGGAGCCGTGGTCCTCATCGATGAGGCTGATGTATTCCTAGAGGAACGTTCTCTCCAATTCCTGGAACGTAATGCCATGGTCGCCGTCTTCCTGAGACAACTAGAGTGAGAATATTGCCTTTAGTATATACCATCACGGCATTGCTGACCTGCCGTATACAGATACTTCCGCGGAATCCTCTTCCTGACGACCAACCGTGTCCGCGTGTTCGACGAGGCTTTCCAATCTCGTATCCACGTTTCCCTCCGCTACCAGGACCTCACGCCCTCCGCCCGCCGCCAGATATGGGTTGCCTTCATGGCCAAGGTGAACGGAGCCTTGCCGAATGGAGGCCTCTCTTCAGAGGAGCTGCGCGAGCTCGGCGAGAAGAAAATCAACGGGCGCCAGATCAAGAACGTCGTGAAGACCGCCGGCGCGCTTGCCGTGGGTCGACAGGAGAAGTTCGGTTACGCCCACTTGAGGCAAGTCCTGGATCTCATGGAGCAATTTGATACCAGGTGAGTATCGGGCATACCCATTGCAGAGCCACTGTTCGTCTAACGTTACCTTTTGCCAGTCATGCGATGTATCAATAGAATGACGAAATGTAACTGTAGACGCCAGTATAATTGTATATTGATTGTATATCTCTTCTTGTCATTGCTTTTGCCTAGGAACTCGTGAACGTGCTCCCCTCATGTGCTCTTTCGCATACCCGCAATGGGGACGGATGAGGACCGGTGAGGTTTCATTCAGCGTTCACCGAGGAATAGAAGCCGCTCACCTTAATACTTAGACTAATTGCATGCGTACGGCGAGGACTAAAATACTCACGATAGCGTTTCGATTTAGAACGAAGGCGTCGCACTGTACCCGAGGGATGTTTCCCAAGTCTCACTTACCCAAGGCCCCTCCAACCGATATTATTCACCGGCCCTGCATCCCAATTGCCTCACAGACATAACAACCTTCGAGGATGTCATCCCGAGTGCTATGCGTTGAGTATCTACCTTCAATGACAACGCGCTGTGCCGACACTGATCACACCGGTGCGGGGTACCATCATGCATCTTCCCACGGACAGTTACTTCGCTTCGATTTCCGTTGTTCCAGTATGAGAGAGGTCAACGTATGGGTCGATCAGAGGAGCCGAGCCCAGTCATGAGTCCGCGTCCATGCGTTCTGCAGAGCTCACAGAAGCTTGTCATGCTGCAACCGAGGCCGCAATACGCCCGGCGGTGGGCACATGGGCTCGCGCGCAAGGTCAAAAGCCGAGCCCCAGGCTCCTGCCTCCGGTCGATCGAGGACCTGTCCCATCGTCGCACTGTGAACTTCGCACACCATGCGTACCTGGCTGGCCTCGCGTTTCTGGACCGTTTTTGTTGCTCTGTCTGTGTTCTCTGTCCCTCATGTGTCTCTTGCTCAAATCGAGGATCCTGCGAGTTTGGTCAACATGTTCATCGGCACTACGAATGGCGGCCATGTCTTTCCGGGTCAGTCCTCTGAGCTTATCTTGTCCCTATTGTACATTGACTCACGCGTTGAGCACGCCTCTAGGTGCGACGCTACCGCATGGGATGGTGAAAGTTGGTATGGATACCGACTCCCCAGGCAACGTGAGTAACTCGAGCCTTCGTCTCGTCTTGCTGACCCAATTTGCTGAAAACGATGGTTTTCCAGCAAGCCGGATACGATGCGGATCCAACATATAACGCATGGGGCTTTTCGCAATTGCACGACCAAGGGACAGGAGGAGTGAGTGCCACAGGCGCGTCGCGCGCGCTTAACGTGATCGCGCTCATCACCTGCATCTTCAAGGGCGTCTCTCTGTCCAATTTCAAGCTTTGGCCTTACGCGTCATGCCCTGATGGCGACGCCTTCCTAGCGTGCCCTACCGCGGAGGAAAATAGGAAGGTTTTGCGCAACGTACTCCCCGATGGTACGACTTGATGTTGCATTTGAGGGATACATGACTCAAGATTGGACATTCACTGTGAAGGCTCGCCGGATGATGCCGCCTCTCCGGGGTACTTTGCATCGAATCTGGTCTGTGGCGCCCAGTTGAAGGATCCACTCTTGCTTACTGTTGTTTAGTCGACGGGTATACGTGTCGAGCTCACATCGACGCGTCGCGCTGCACTGCATCGGTATGACGTTTCGTTGTACCTCCAGTACTGTCACGATCTGACCTAGTCGCGATTCATCAGGTATACGTTCCCGGAAGGGACTGTCAATCCCCGCATCTTGGTAGATATTACGAACGACGGCCAGCAGAGTAACACGAACCCAATAATGACACTGAACTCCACTATTGGGCGTGTCGTGGGTGAGCACTTCAACTTGGGCCTACTCGGGCACTTATAAACGTTGACACGTTATGTCCGTGATAGGCGGCGCTGACTTCCAGGCCTCGTTTGGACCACGGCGATACAGAGTATATACATGCGTCGATTTCGAAGGCGACGGATATGAACTGGTATGTTCCTTGCAATCGCTTTTATCCATGTGCAATTATGGTTGGTGTCCAGGGAAGGCCTACGGAATATGGAGCATGGATCAACAACAACGCAATACCCGGGAGCGTCGACATTGAGCAAATGTACTTTGGTGAGTTCGACTCATACCACGCCGGAACCCGTGTTCGCGCTGCGCTGCTTGTGCTGATTCTATGCCCTAGGGTTTCGCAACGAGCTGGGGGCGCTCTTCACATTCAACCCGAACCCGAATGGTACGGCTAGTCAGACACGCATGGAGACTGATCTAGACTCAATGGTAATTAAAGGTACAACGACTATCCTCGCTCGAGCGGGAGTCTCCTTCATATCCGTCGATCAGGCCTGTGCGAACGCCGAAGAGGAGATCTCTACCTTTGACTTCGATGGCATCCAAGCTGCTGCTCGGGCTGAGTGGAACGAACTGCTCGGTCGTATACAAGTGGACCCGGCGGGCGTCGACAATGACACCGTTTCATTGTTCTACAGCTCGCTTTATAGGATCCACGTCGTCCCCGCAGATTGTACGCTTTCATTGTGCCACGGCCATGCTAATCTCTGATCGCCATTGTGTCGGAAAGACACCGGAGAAAACGCCCTTTGGAACTCCACTGAACCCTACTACGATTCGTTCTATTGCAATGTGAGTAACATTCAGGATCCTATCGCTCTTCCGACAGGGACTCATGGCCTCGGCCTAGTGGGACACCTTCCGTGCATTGTACCCACTCCTGTCGTTGCACGATCCCCTCAACTTTGCACGGATCGTGAGAGGGATGATAAATATACAGCAGCACGAAGGTGAGTTACCACAATCAAGTTCGGCGCCGCATGACTGGAAGTGACCATGGACACAGGGTGGATTCCCGAGTGTCGTGGCTCCCTCACTCAGCTATACGTCCAGGGTGGCAGCAGTGAGCGTGTGGACTGCAATTATTACATGCCACGAACTGATGTCATGTAGATGGTGACCCCATCCTGGGAGAGTTCATGGTCAAGTATGTCACACAGACCGAGGCCATCCGCCTGCCTCCTTTTCCCGATGAAATACTTATCTGATAATTAGGTACTACGAACATGCGGCCGAACTGAACGTGTCGGCTACGGATCTGTATGCAGCTCTGCTGGCGGACGCTGAGGACCAGCCGCCCAACTGGGATTTGGTAGGGCGCCAGGCGAATATCTGGAAGACCCTCGGTGAGCGACGGTCTGATGAAGGCCACCCGGCTATTCGAGGAGAATGCTGACATGTACCACTCAGGCTATATTCCTTCAGACGTGTGGGAGCCAACGGGTACGAACACTAAGCAAGTGTCTCGAACGATTGAGGTAAGTTGTCTCAGCACCGACGCGCCCGCTCGAGAATTAGACACTCACGAGATGATGAGTACGCCTTCGGTGACTTCGCCATCTCGCAAGTAGCGCGGGTTATGGGAAACACTGCAGATGCTGACAAGGTGCGAAGTCTTTGTCACACCTGTGTAAGCCGAACTTAAGCTGACTAGCATGCCACGTTCGACATCGTGTAGTACGCCGAGCGCGCGGGCAACTTCGTCAACGTCTGGAACCCGAACGTCACCGTTCCTGGGCGCGATGATATCGTCGGAATGATGCAGGTGCGTGTGACCTAAACCACACTGCAGCCTTCCTCGGTCCCGCTCACTTGATGAATGGATACATCTCGCTTGGCCCTGCCTCGTGTGCTTCGCGCGCAACTCTACGGACGTGACATCAGCCACGGTTCTTAAACGGTACGTGGAACTACACAGACCCTCGGCACTGCAGCGTGAACGACCCGACGCAATCAACGTGCTATCTGACGCCGACGAATACCGATGGATTCTATGAGAGCTCGCCCTTAGTGGTAAGTCTGATTATACTTTGATAAGATACTGTTTGACAAATTGTTGCGCTAGTATTCGCAGGTAATGGTTCTTGCTTGGCAATGCGCGGGGTGTGGTCCGATCCGTTTGTTTCAGTACGTGCCGCAAGATGGTGCCAAGTTGGTCGAACTGCAAGGCGGTGTGGACGCCTTCATCTCGAGGCTGAACTTCCTCATCGATGATGTTCGTGTGGAATGTCATTGCATGTCAGAACCGAGGTACTAATGTTGGGACTGTAGAAATACTTTGATCCTACGACGAGCCGTCCATGCAAATCCCATTTATGTACAACTATGCGAACGCGCCCGGGATGACGACGATCCAGGCGAGGCAGGTCGTCAACGGGAATTTCAACCTGTCCGTGAGCGGGATTCCTGGGAACGATGGTACGCGGCTGGTCTTCTTGTTGTGTGTGTGGTGTTGACTCTGTATCTGTAGACTCTGGTGTGCAAATTGACGTGACTGCTGATCGACTTGATCTGATGGCTGTATAGGCGCGATGGGCACATGGGCAACTTTCCTCTTGCTCGGTCTGTACCCTGTGCCCGCCACGCGCCAGTACCTCTTGTCCTCGCCGTGGTTCTCGAAAGTCTCTTTCTTCAACCCGGTCTTCAATACGACGACGACGATCATCGCCAATGGGTTCGAAGGGAACCCCACCGATGGCACGGGTCAAATATTCGTTGAAGTAAGCAACCTGATTGCACCGATCATCACATTTCAAGGGCACGATCTGACACGTCGGCTCTCCGAACAGAATGTCACCATCAACGGCGAGCCGTGGAACTCGACGTGCTATATCGATTGGAGCGCATTCGAAACGGGCGCGACGATCGAGCTGCAGCTGACCGACAACGCGAATGTCACCTGCGGAGATGGCCCGCAGGCGCTGCCACCGTCACTCTCGACGGGCGGCTTCGACTGAATGAGGTCTTGGCGAAGATGCGAATGTTACATTCAGTCTGTATCGGGATGATCAGCGACAAACGATGGAAGGGACATATTAGCCTTGATGACATGCTCCGGGTGGCAGACCGCTGACGAGTCGGACCGACCAGTAGTACTCGGAGGTACGCTGTAGTGCGGTCAGCGGGCATCTTTGATTGCTGTGCATGTATATGTGCTGTTTGTACAATTCAAGGAAGCACAGTGCTTCTGAAGCTGAAAGGGAGGCACGCTGCCAGTGCACAGACCATGATTCGGAGGCTATGGTAGCGCACGTGACTGGTACTAGGAGAACATCCTAGGCGCTTAACTATC
>NW_025955601.1:0-19038 GCF_022376445.1 Fomitopsis serialis
TCCTCGTTGTATTATGTTATGATAGACCGACGAACGTTCATAAGCAATGATGAACTTCTGCTCAACCCGGGGACGATTGCGTCTCACCTCACTGGCGATATGTCAATGCGTAGCATCGGATTTATGGATAACAACAGAGGTATTTAGGCAAAACGCCGACGACATATGCCAAGTAAGTGTTCCAAGTAAACGATAAAGAGATGAGGGTTCAACAAAACTGACGAACTAGACGAAGTCTAAAATAGTATACAGCCGCCCTGAACAGAGTCTCAGAAGCCCATGCAACCCGCGACTCGGGAGCGTGCCTCATCCCGAGCCTGAGTACACCGTGCGGTATTCCGGAGGCAACCGCGACTCCTGTATAGTGTATCCCCCGTCGTGCTCTCGTATTCCAGCTCCTACCGCCGGGCTCCTGTCAGCGCTGCGCGGCGGACTGTTGGTTCTTACGCTCCCTTCATTCTCCCGCGGCCAAGGGGCGATCATTGCACGAGCGGACGGATAGTCTGGTATTTCGGTTGTGTTATCCGGGGCTGCTCGCATCGGATACGAGGCGTGCAATAGTACGTCTGTCTCGCGGTGGGCAGCAGGGATGGTGAAGTCAGATCTTAGTCGGATACCGCTATGAGTCACGAATCAATATGATGGTGCGGCATGTCACTCACGGAATGGTCTCGCATCCAGAAGCTGAGGTGGAGATTGGCCGAGGAAAGGAGTGACACGAGCGGTAGAGTTGTCCGCTGGCTTGTTCTCTGTCACGTCCATTTTTGAACGAGGACGCTCAACCCTAGGCCGCTTCATGATGTAGATGACGATTGCGCCAAGAAGCACGAACGCCAATGCACCGCCAAGGGTGGCACCGACCACCGCTACAGTAGTGGTGTCGGCCTTCACAATTGACGTTTGTGAGGTGGGATGGATCGTGGCCTGTCCTACGGTGGTCGAAGTAGCAGTGGTTCCAGTGTTATTCGGGCAAAGGTCAAGAGATTGGTCGTTGTGCATCGCTAGGGTTTGCTTGGCGAGCTCTTCGTAAGTTGAGCTGTCAATGAGGGCTGTGAGATGACAGTATGACCGCGGCCGTTGGCACCTATATCGATACTCACAAGTCCCTGGAAGGAATACGTCATGTTATAAGTTAGTTGCTCATGCACTGTGTACGTCGAACATACCATGAGCCATCAGGCCAGAATATGCTATACAAGAAGTCGCTGAGACGAATTCCCTGTTGACAAACTACTCGCTGGAGGCTGTCCGGTAATCTTTGGAAATAATTAGGATGCAAAATAACCTAGCGAAATGGCCTAGGCTTACGTCTGGTTGTACCCATCCCCGCAGTACATACCGTTATTTGGAGTATTTGTACTCCATCGCCATCTATAGAAATCGCCAGCAACTGCACACCAGCCACCTGGATCATTCGGTGTTGGACGGATTGAACTGGGTCCACGTACCACCAGAGTGGCCACCGTCGGTCACCCCGTATTCGTCCCATTGGCAACTGTATTGCGACAAAGGGAAGTACGAATGCGTAGAACGACGGAAGTAATGGCAACGTACTTCAAGCACAAGTTTCGCAGAGACCATGCAATTGAGTTGCAACAACAAATGCCTTCAAGTTTCCCGCGGTCAATATCTCTTCCGACACACCAGATGACGCGAAGGTGAGCATACTCATCGGATCATCACACTGGTCTGCCTGAGCGCTGCCTATGGGCCAGGTTGGGGTGGTATCTATGACGCGATTCACATTTTGAGTATCGTGTCACGATTTCACGACGTCAAAGACGCAACGAACAGTTGCTATTGCATATTTGACGCAGTCGTTGGTATGTCATGCCTATAAACAATCGGAATGAGCGCATGCCTCTTCGGCCTGAGTCAAACATAGACATCCGTACATGGTGTCTCTCCAATAGCGCTGGTATACCAGTCAAGGGTGTCGCTACCATCAAAGCAAGCGGGCGCGGATGAACCAGCTATTGGCGCGGGATAGAAGGAGAGGATAAGGATGACTGTGAACTGTATCCACCGAGACATGTACGCAGGGATAGTTTTGGGGAACATACGGCCTTGACAAAAGGGGAGGCAGAAGCGTATTTGTAGCTCTCCCGGTAGATCATGAACAGCCATCGAGTTCTATGTTTTCGGCGGTTCTCGAAATGCATCCAGGGTTCACTGATGATCATGGTGATTACTGGCATAACCGCATTGCACCAAACGTGTGAGAGCTGAATCTTCACAGAGGCTGGCAAATACAAATCAGCATCAGATATAGGGATAGAAGAAAGACGACTTTGAACTGCATCCATGAATCATATACTACAACTTGGGTAGGAGTCTCATACCAAGACCCTCCACGGAGATTGTGCACGCGAGGGGGATGTGTCGAACCTAACAACTTGGGTGTAATCATGGAGGGCGTGCCGGAAGTTATGCTCAGAGAGGGACTCGGAAGAGCCCCGGGCTGAATACACAGGTTGCAACTTGAATGTATCTGTACGCCTGGCAGAAGAAGTTGATAAGCTCGAGAGTACAGCCTTCAAGGGAAACCTGTGCTCTTCGTGAATAGTCGAGTACTCGCCATGGTATGGTGGGCGTCGGTGAAGCGACGCAGCGCTGATTGATGAATGAGGCGATCGGCGAACCGTTTTTGGCGGCATCCGCGATTCAGTTGGCCTCCTTGTGCATGCGCGGTACATCACACTACAGAACGGGCAATTGCGATGATTCTTTGCTTCTAAATCCCATATCCTGTCGCGGTGATACGAAAGATTGCAACTGTCAGAATGCAGCGACCAGTATTACATAGGACACCGAGTCGTGCGGACGGTATAGTACCTGGCCCGGCGCCCTTCTTTTGGCGTACGGCGCCGCTGTGTAATAGGTCACCAACTGCAGCTGTACACACTCCCGCCTGAGTCCGTACTGAAGCCGTCTGATGCTGCACCAGTATGCCTAGACATTCCTATGTCTTCCTGGGGCCTCAGTGCTTCAATTACAGGTGCATGTACACTGGTGCATACTCGGATCTCACCTGCGTCAACAAACCGAGCGGCCTTTCCTCCTATGTAGTCTTGATCCGACTCCGACTCCATCCGGATCAGTGAGGAATCCTCAATGACACGGTACTTACCATCAGACAAGGAGACCCTGACGACTGGCCGCTCGGAAGGTTTGACAAAGGATGTCCTGTACATCATGTTAGCGTTGCGGCAAGTTGAGCTAAGCCAAGCCAAGCTCACGGTGACAGTAAGTACGTCCACGTATGCCTGGGAGACTACTCCGATGCCCATGACTCAAGCGACATGCCAATACGAGGCTGAGCGTTGATCAAGGTCCGTACACTGGGGCAACGTCCTATCCCATAGAGCTGCCATGGCGGTGTATAGCCATTGAGGACATTCAATGGTACGAAGATGCCGATCCCTAAGGCCTGGTATGATTGCCCAGTACTTGTGTTGCCGGAGAGCTCGAGATTTCGCGTTGCAGTGTACTGAATGGTGAAGTACTGTACTCACGTGAAAAAAGCGTGAAATCTTATGTTCCGCTTTAAACTTTGGAATGCGTGCGCTCCCGCTTTCGGAAATTCTACGACGGATTGGGCTGTTAGGCGCTGGCGCTACACGCTCGGCGGCCACCGTGACACGGGCATTCATGGAAATATTCCTGTGCGGCCGCAGGGAGAGCCTTCTATGAGTAGTGTACAATGAGACCGGTGGCGCGGGCCCGCTGAACAAGCACGCCCAATCTAGTGTGAACACACGTCCGTTCACGGTTCACGTTCTGTCCCACCAACTAGCCCATTGTATGTATGTAAGTTGTTCCGAAGCATCACATTGAATATTCGAATCCCAATGAATTCAAGCCAGAGCTATCGAACGTGATACTTCACTTACATGGCACGGTGCGGCCTTCGCTAGTTGTTTAAGAATCTACCCAACTTGAAGGAGACACCGGCGGGTCACCAGTAAAGCATGTAAAGGCTCGCAAATGCGTTTCATTCCGAGTACACAGTACGGTATTCTGGAGGCAAACGCGAGAGCAACATCTCCGCTTCGTGTTCGCGTAACTCTGTTACCGGCGGTTGGACGAACACAGAGTTGCGTCGTATACGGCGAGGACGATTGGCCTTGCCCTTCCGTTTGGGGTTCGGTGGGTGCACTCCTGTGGGTGTAGGGCCATCTCCCTCCGAGGTATCGGTTGGCGGTGATGTATACGAGCCATCTGGGACCAAATATGTCTCACTGTGTGTGCTGGGTGTTGACGTGCGCTCTTGGAACACCATCAGTCTGTGACGAAGGTTGAATAAATGAAACATGCCACTCACGAGAGATTTGCTCATTTGAAGGCGGGCGGGGAGATTGACTGACGAAAGGGGTAACAATGTTGGTAGAGAAATTTGTCCAGCTCGCTGCGGCTCCGAGTCGGTCACGACTTTGTGCCCGGTCGTCTGCCACCCCCACGGCTGAACGGGACTGCCGAAGACGACGCCGCTTGACATAGTGGACGACTATGATTGCGCCAAGAAGTACAAGCCCCAATGCGCCTCCAAGGGAGCCACCGACCACTGCAACGGTGTCGCTCTTTCCCCCGACTGCGCTCGTAGGAGGCAATATGCTTGGAGTGTTCGTTCCTGACAAAGTAACAGTAATGGGAGTGCTTGAAGTAGAAGTGCAGGAGTCGAGTGACTGGTTGTTATGCGATGCCAAATCCTGCTTTGCGAGGAATTCAAAGTTCGTGCTGTAATGGGATTGATGAGATATCGACAAGACGGTCGCAAGAATACTCACAAGTTCCTGGACAATGAAGTCAGTGTAGCAATATGCACCTGTTAGACGCAGAATGAACGTACCATGATCCATCAGGCCAGAATATGCTGTATAAGAAGTCACCAAGGTAGATGCCCCTGTCGCAAACTGCTTGCTGGAGGCTTTCCGGCAATCTTGAGAGAATGCAACGATGAGTAAATACCCCCGATGTTAACAAGCCAAACCTTACGTCTGATTATACCCATCCCCGCAGTACATGCCATTGTTCGGAGTACCCGAACTCCATCGGTAGTTGTAATATGCACCCGCAACTTTGCAACGATCGGATCTTTTTAGTAGTGACGCATCCCAGACCAAGAAAGACACGTACCGGCAGAGTGCCCAGGGTCGTTTACACCAAATTCATCCCATTCGCAGCTTGTTGCAGACAGAGCCAAGCGCCAGTGTCAATACGAGAAGAGAAAGGATTGTCGTTGTCGGGAACGTACTTGATGCACAACATTCGCACAGACCATGTGATGGAGTTGCAGCAACAAGTACCTAAGTTAACAGTCATCAGACTTCTGAAAGACGCTGCCAGTGGCAAGAGCATGATGGGCATACTCAGTGGATCGTCACATTGATCTGTAGTGGCGTCAATATTCCAAGTTGGGGTCGTATCTGCGCGGCAGTTCAGGTCTCAGTATCATGCAATTGAGTTTCAGCATACAATCGCTGTTGCATATCTGCCGCAGTCGCTGGTACGTCGCGCCTACAAAAAGGTGAAATGAGCCACTGACATTCTTATTAAACAGAAAACTCGTACACGGGGTTTCCCCGATAGCATCGATGTACCACTGAAGGGTATTGCTACCAGCATAGCAAGCGGGCGCGGTTGAACCAGCTATTGGCGCTGGATAGAAGGATAGGACGAGGACGGCTGCGAGATGAGTCCATCGAGGCATGTGCGCAGGGCTACTCCTCGGCAGCATACGGTTCTTGGTGAAGGGGGAGACTGGAGCGTATTGATATACTCTCACGGTAGGACTTGGGTAGCCGAAGGTGGCGGCGATGCAAGGAGAAGGCTGTTTTCCCTATGTATATCATGTTGTTCATAGCCGTACAGTTGGGTCATCACAGGTCGTTCTTTCTTGACGTACATTTGAACAGATGATCATGTTGATCATGACCACATTGCACTCCCTGAGCGACTCAAGTAGTCGAACCTACACTGACGAATGCTTTGTAGACACCCTGATAGCGCAACCTACATCAACGCTGGAGGTGGCCTCAGTGCGTTCCCGGATGCCAAACAGCATGTACGTACTCAAAGTTCAACTGCTCGTGCCAAGCGTTGTGTTTCAAGTAGCGAGATATCGAAGAGCGGCATGCTATCCTTCTAATGTCGCGATTGCGAAGTATCTCTACTGCGAGGAGCCCAGTGGCCTCCTTGGCAGTGCCTGTGAACGCAGGGTAGAGTAAGCTCATTTGATGATGAATTGAAGCTAGGGTCAGCAAGCCGTCATTCGCGGACTTCGGATCTCATCAAGGCGCCCGTGAACAGCCTACTTATTGCGCACAAGAGACCGATGCTCCTGTGAAGCCAGCACCGCGCGCTCACAATTATCATCCTGTCGAATGACGTGGCATACCGGTGTAACCATTAGAACGTAGCCAGCAATAGCGAGCTCGTTCTGTGACATACCCTAGTGAACTTCAAGGATTAAACACCGTCTTGCGTAGGGTCTAAGTTGAGTTCAGCACTCACCAGTAATGATGATCGTTTGCCATCAATCAACCCGTCGTTGGTGTGATGCACAATGTAATGCACTACCTTCATCATGTGATGTGCATAGCGATTCAGACCACTGATCATGTTAGTGGTCCTGTGCACGTACAGGAGGACTGATTGTCCAGCAACTCACCTCAGCTGGGAAGCACGTAAAGTACTTCCCCCAAAGTTGCCATCGCATGTCCATGCTCATTGAGTCGTAGTTCTGCTCCCACGTCGCATTCCCCTCATTCACGATGTTAGGAAGACTTGTCAGTGCCCATGATATCGACGTTCGATCCGAGTTGTCATCGCGCCCTCCAGTCAAATCGAATCATTCCTCACATCGTCGATGTACAGGATTGCACTGATAATAAGAAATGCAACTCGTGGACGACACGATAAATGGTCGATTGCAGCGATACACCCATGGCTCGAACGCGATTATTGCGAAAGCGGTGAGCCAAAGATGTTCTCCGCGCTTTGTCGGGTGAGGTCAGTGATGTGATACCAAAAGCATGTCGCACTACTCACGCAAACATCCACAATGCCTGAGGGTCCATGTATGTCTCGCGTGTGTACGGGAAACGCACTGCACACAGTCAGTACCTTTAGATACACCGAGTCACGTCGACGGTCTGCTCACATTGTGGATAGTCCTGGTATCGGTACTCTGGACAGTACGTTAGGACTTGTCTGTTTACATGCACTCAAGGTGTCTGACTTACCAACAGGCGTCTCCTCGTCCTTCCAACTGTAGGCTGGGATATGAATGATGTATCAGTATGTTGTGTACCGCATGAATGGCAAGCATGTAACTTACCGGTTCGCCAATTGTGGCTTCATCCGCGAAGGCGGTATCGCATCAACAGTCAGTAATTATATAACCCTATCAGATGGGCGGCGTACCGGATGTCTGCATTGACAAGACTACACGACCATCAGCTCTGTATCACTTGGAAACTCACGGCCAACTCACAGATCAGGCGGTGCGAGGGAATCCTGTAGGTACGCAGACCCATGGCAAGTCAGTACTCAACAACCCCAAGATCATAGTTCTGCCATACATCCTTCACACCCGAGGTCTTGAGCTCCGAGTCGAGGTCGTACCACTCCAGCACCTGCTCGCCGGCCATGCCCTTGAACTGCATCGTCCCGTTCGGTTTCCCGCCAAAGACTGCGATTGTCGTGTTGTGCTGCTCGTACATCAGGGTGCTGAACTGGGCGCACGTCGATGCGCAGTTGCCATTGCTGACTGCAAATAATTTAAACCCTGTCAGACGCAGGACTTATGGCGAGCACTACATACCGATAGCGACGTTTGCGAGGGCGAAAGGTGGTTGTTCGGGGATGTCCACGGGGTAAGGAGCACACACGTCCTGAACAAAATGAGGCGCTGACTGAACGACTGAGCAACCTACTCACCCAGAAGCGTTGGGACTCCGTGTATTCGACGCCATTGATTGTCCTTGTAGTATTAGGTGTGATATAATTGAAGCTATCAGAGAACGTGGTGCCGTTTGTCGGATACGCCCCTGGGTCACCGTTTCGATTTCGGTTTACTCGCCCGGAGAATGGAGGGAGGCTCACTCACAGAAATCGGGTGCATAGAACGAGTAGCTGTTATTGATACCCTGAGCGATATCTGCGGCGACGATCTTGTCTGCTAGTGCGTTTGCGCGCACTGTGTTCACGTAGCCGCTTCAAGTGCATGTACCATCAGTTATGGAGAGCCACGCCGGCGACGTGCACTCACGGATAGCCGAAACTCGAGCCAGCAAGGTATGTGTGGACGAACTCGCCCAGGCACACGAGGCCACCTGAATGAATCAGATTACAAGTCATACTTGCGCGTCGAGATCACGTCGCTTACCTCCATTGTTCGTCAGGTCGATGAGGAGATGCGTAACATTGGCCTTCTGAAAAACGGAGATCGTGTCTGCGACCTGCACAATGAAGGCCGTCTGATTCTCAGGTTCAAACGAACCGACAAACATCTGACAAGCAGAGCCGTCGTCTCGGTCAGTTCACGATCGCGCCATGTCGACGGTTGGACGTACCACGCCGGTCTTGTTGTCCGGGAGGATATAACTCCACAGGACATCCGAGCTCGACGTTGCTGTCAAGTTTGGGACGAGCCGCGGAGGCAGTTCCGCGCCCCGGGACCGAGCAGGATGGAGAACTGCACGGGCGGCCGTAGCCCCTGCCGCCGCACCATCGTCGGTCAGACGGTCGATACCGTTCGTCTCATCGTTGGCAGCGCAGTTTGTATCCCAACTGCCGGTACCTCGGATTAATCTCAGATTGATTGTGAATTTATGCGACGTACTAGGATGGGGAATCGGTGAATGGTTGGCCGAGGTACATCGCAAGATATGGGACAACGACTGTCTCGGACTGCGTCGCATTCACCAGCATAACCTCCATCGTCAGATTGTCCAGTTCCGGGAATAAGGGTCCGGCAAGGTCTCCGAAGCGTTGTGCGTAGCTGCCGTTCTTGATCTGATAACTGCTCCAGACACTGTTGACCCGCACTCCGTGGTCGATGTAGTTTCCGGTCACTGTGTCGGCGACTTGATCTACGTAGCTGTATGCCGTCACGCCTTCTATGGCCAAGACTCGGGCTCCCGCAAGGCGTTGCCAGTCGAACCCAATGGACCGGTAATAGTCGCTGTAGTCAACACCGAGCGCTGAGACGAAGTCGACAAGGTCAGGCACGACGTATACATCTTGTGCGCCATCGACTTCCAGAGAGACCACTGGTGCGGGAAGCAGATTCTGGAAGATATCGAAATAGCAGTAGGGATAGTAAACCGTGTGCCCGTCATGGAGACTGTTGACCAAGTCGAATAGATCCTTGTTGAATGCGTAGTCGGACTACCACGCCAGAATGGTCAGGTCAACGACAGCGTAGCGGAATAGTTGTACTCACTGCATACGTAGTGCCGTTGATCCTTGCGAGCTCGTCTCGGATGTTCACGGCTGGCTGACCAAACTCCGGGACAGGTACCAGATAGTAGTCCTCGAACGTGTAGAAGTCGAAGACCTTTGATACAACCTGCATGACGTTCTGACGCAGCGTCTCGTTGAGCGGATAGCTAGATAGACATGCTCGCGCTTCTGCAGGAGGAACAAAAGGTTGGCCTGCGATCTTCGCACATGGATCGTCCGTGTTCGAGGTCTCAGTTGAGAGGGAGAACGAGAATGAACAAGTAATGAAGGTCAGGAACGCGCAGGCAGCGGTTGCAAAGCGCTTCATGGAGAAAACGCGCAAACGCCGTTGAGAGTTCGTCAAAGAAAGGTCGAAAATCAGTGGAGGTCATGATCGCACTAGTGTTGCATTAAATACGCACGACGCGAAGTGTCGGCGGTCATGAAACACGGCTCAAATTATGCCACTAGCGTCGGGGATCGTGTTGTGATTGGCGTCTTGAAACCGGCGTGGTAAGGAGATGTCGGGATCTGCGCGCTGACCGGACACGGAGTAAGTCTTAGTACTTAGTACATTCGCTCGGCGTCACAACCCTCAAGCAGCGCTTTCCTGCGAGCGACAGCATGCAGTGATGACAGACGCACTCCCATGACATTACACCAAGTACACTCCAAGCTGGATGGATGTATATTCTTTCTTTGCGTGTCTCGCGCTCGACGACTGCACATAACGTCTTTGCATGTCAGCATGAAACAATGGCGCAAGCAAGAGCGAACGGTGCAGTAATGACTTTGATGGCGCGGCGTAGAAGGGCGTAGAAGATGGCACAGGACGTCAAGCTCTAGGTCCGCGTGGGACCGAGGAGGAGGTGCTGTCGGCGCTTGGAGGGCGTGCAGCGTTGAGTTTAGCACTCGGATCTTCCCGAAGATAGGATCGGGACTTCTGTCGCACCCCAACGGTCTCATGCGGCGCCACAATTCTCGACAGACGCGAATCCACTATTAGCCTCCTCCATATCTCGCATCTACTTACTTGAGTACTGTGAGTTGGTCACAGCAAGTACGATCACGTCGATAAGATGATAATTCACTGCGTGTTCCAGTCAATTTGCTGTATGCACAACCTAAATTATAATACAGCCTCACTCTTCGACCTCCTCGCCGGTCCAGAACATTCAAAACCTGCCTCAACTTGAAGAATTACGAGCACCGCGACATAGACGAAGTGCGTACAGCAATCCTTTCAAGCAATACTTGGTGATGTACTGATAACCGCTGCGATTCAGACATTCAATGACCCTTGAATGACCATTGTCTTGGATGGCGAGACCGTTGAACACTACACCCAGAAGTCGAATTTAGGTGACTACACCTACAATGTCGCCATATACAGCAGCACGGACCTGGCAAAGAAGAACAGTCTCTGGAGATGATGGCCATGCGGGAACCAGCTAAGTCCGTAAAATGTTCGACTCGGCGTGAGTACAGAGATTTCCTATCATTGCTGCTGCGTTGACGAGCATCATTTTGGCAGCTACGACGATGACCCCGAAGTCTCGATGTGTTCCAGCATCTCAACCTCGTATACTAGTCAAATTTCGTCGAGTACCATTGGTTCATCGTCTGTCGCGACATCGATAAAGGCATCATCTACTTCCACGACTACTCGTAGCAGTGCTACACCCACCGGATTGAACACATCGTCGACCCACGCCAGGACAACCATGCCAACCAGTTCCTTCGTTTCCACCAGTGAAGCAGTTACGATTACGCAGAGTAGCAACAGCTCAGGTCGGCCTTCACACACTTCCATGCACCTCTGGCTAATAGTACCCAGGTTCTCACTCACGGAACGGGGCTGCTCTCAAAATCGGCCTAGCCTGTGGGCTGGGGGCTGCCACTATTATCGGCTTCCTTGCGACTACCTTCGCTTGCCTGCGTTGACGGCGCCGCAATGTCGCTCTGCCTGACATCGGCAGTAACATGCCCTCATGGTCGAGGAACACCATCATAGATCTCTTCGTGGACCCACCACCGACCTACCAGAGCATACGAACCAATGCCCCTGTGCCCGACATGGCGACGATGAGGCCTGTCTCTGCTAGAACTACGATGTGTGGTACCGCATTCGGCTTCCCCGTCGCAGTATCGGTGTCCGCGCCTGCCACAGTCGGTACCGGCGAGCTCGTACTACAGCCGAACACGTTCAAGGAACAAGAGCGCCCCATCAGGCATACAGACAAGTTGAGGGAGTTGGTGGCGGATTTGCGTATATAAGCGGAGACGCCTCGACACGGGGCAGCCTGAGCTTTGGTACCGGTGCCTTTTCAGGCGAATGTGCCGATTGACCACTAGGCGCGGAAAGTTTCTGGAAAATGGTTCGACAGGAGAGGTGGGGACGAGAACATGGTTCGTGGTGCCTCGATGTATGTTCCGCAGCCATCGACTCTCCATCGGTCTATTCCACTAGGTCACTCGTCTGTCATTACGCGGAGCATCCGCAAAGCAAAGCATTTGCTGTGCAAATCAGCTGACAAACTGCAAGAAGTAGTACAAGGTGCGCAGAAGAGCGCGAGCGAACGGCCATGGTTATTTATGACGAACTAACAGTTTATAGCGCGTGGATCGCCTCTGCCAGGGTGGTCCTATTCACGACACGACGTTTCAGGCCATACGGTGACATGGAGATCATTGGAGACAGAGCCGCATGCATTCCAGCATACCCAACTGTTGCTTGCAACGTCTGGGTACCACCGTCTTCTGTCACAGCCATGCTGAGTCGTTGCGTCGTTGAGAGCTTGATTTATGCGCTGGTCTCGATGAACTCTCCCCTTGCATGCTGCGGTCTTAGGTGATGTGTTACTGACGACGAGACAGATCTTGGATGAATTATGTTTCTCGATGCCTATACTTGCAGCTAACACAAGGTCCATCCCGATCAGGTACATTCTATACTTCGCGCAGTCTTATTTGAATTGCGGGCAACACATTATCAGAATAGCATGATCTACAGTTTCGACGGACCTCCCTGACAGCTTCTCAGAATGTACTCAACTGTGGTACGCAGCCGTCGTCAAGCAGTGCGTATGGATATCTGTACAACGGCGAGCATTTCACTGATGTTCCGATCCAGGATTCACTCTACAGACATCCGTTATCGCTACTTGTCGGCATAGCCCTTCCAGCAACAGGCGCAATTCCCATCTCAGGTACCCGAACTTATTTGCTGGCTGATTATGCGTTGATTCAGAGCTATGCATGACCACAGAACAACTCCAGATGCCTTTGACATCGCTGTTGATACGAACTGCCAACGCACAGGTCGTATAACATTATTGAGTTATTGGAAAATGGCGGTAAGTACTTCTGGCTAGCTCGAAGCTGGAGTGACCTTCCAGATACCTCTATCTCAGGCTTCCTACGGAATATGCTTGTTTCCGTATCCACGTTCGTTTCACACATAGTCTTACTTCTACTCACGGCGTCGAAGCCCACTTTTGCCGCCATGACCAACAGAACCATCGACGATACTCGTGGTGATTCTGCTACCGGTCGGCTCCCAATCTACTCGAGTTCGGAATGGAACTACGGGCAAAACTGCAGCGCATGCGCACTTCGACCATCTCCTGAAGATGCGTTCATGCAAACGTGGCACGATACTACGACTTCGGACGCCTACGACAATGGTGTTGCTCACACTGTGCAACTCCTGTTCAACGGTACGCAGCCCGCTGCCCCGACGGTCAGAACGTCTCAGACATGAATGTTAGGGACAGCAATCTGGGTCTACTGTATTTTACCGCCTCGTCCGTTCGAAGCACCGACATTGGTTAACATGACCATTGCCTTGGATGGCGAGAACGTTGGGCACTACACCCAGCAGTCGTATTTAGATGACTACATCTACAATGTCACTGTATACAGCAGCACAAATCTCGCATACAAAGAACATTCCCTGGAGATGACGGCAATGCAGGAACCTGATAAGTCTGTAATTCTGTTCGACTGGGCTGAGTACACGTGAGTATGGAGATGTCCTGTTTTTGCTGCTGCGTTGACAGGCATCATTTGGGCAGCTACGACGATGACCCCGAAATCTCGACGTCTTTCAGCATCTCAACCTCATATACTAGTCAATCCTCGTCGAGTTCCACTGGTCCATCGTCTGTCGTGACATCGATAAAGGCATCATCTACTTCCACGACCACTGGCAGCAGTGCTACATCCACCATGAACACATCGTCGACCCACGCCAGGACAACCGTACCAACCAGTTCCTTCGTTTCCACCAGTTCCTTCGTTTCCACCAGTTCCTTCATTTCCACCAGTTCCTTCATTTCCACCAGTGAAGCAGTTACGAGTACACAGAGTAGCAACGGCACAGGTCGGCCTTCACACACTTGCATACACCTCTGGCTAATAGAACATAGTTTCTCGTTCACAGAGCGAGACCTCCCTAACAATCGGCCTAGCTTGCGGTCTAGGGGCTGCTGCCGTGATCGGCTTCCTCGTGGCTACCTTCGCTTGCCTGCGTCGACGGCGCCGCAGTGTCGCTCTGCCTGACATCGGCAGCAACAGGCCCCCATGGCCCAGGAAAAGTCCTGCATTCATTATAGATCCCTTCGTGGACCCAGCGCCGAACGACCAGAGTATGCCAGCCAATCTTCCCGTGCCCAGCATCATGCCGGCGACGATGAGACCCATCTCTGCTGGCACCACGATGCGTGGTACCGCGCTCGGCTTCCCCGTCGCAGTATCGGTGTCCGCGCCTGCCACCGTCGGTACCGGCGAGCTTGTACAGCAGGACACGTTCGAGGATGCAAGAGAGCAAGAGCGCTTCGTCAGGCACACAGACAAGTTGAGGGAGCTGGTGGCGGATTTGCGCAGATTTGCGATGTCTCGGCACGGAGTAGCCTGAGCTTTGGTGCTAGTTCAGGCGAATTCCCCGGTTGACCACAGAGCGCGCAATGTTTCTGTGGACGAAAGAGGTGGAGACGAGAACATGGTTCGTGGTGTCTCGATGCGTGTTCCGTAGTCACCGATCAGTCCATTCCACTGCCACTCGTTTAACATTGCGCGGAGCGTCAGCAATGCAAAGCATGCTTAGCTGTGCGAATCAACTAGCAAACTGCAAGAAGCACATAAGTATGTTGAAGAGCGCGAACATTTGGCTATGATTACGTAGGACGAACCAGTGCATAGCGCGCCTCTGGGCGGTCCTATTCGCAACACGACGTTTCGGACCAAACGGTGGTTCTGAGATCGTTGGAAACGGGGCCGCATGCATTCTAGCACACCCATCTATTGCTTGTAGCGTCTGGGTGCGATCGCCTTCTGTCATAGCCATGCTTCGCTTGGTCCTCGTGAGCTTGATCTATGCGCTACTCCTCTGCAGAGACTTCTCGTCTGCGGCGTCTCCGATTGTCCCTCCAGCGTCGCTCGCGTCGATGTATGCGCTGACAGCAAGCACAACCCTGCCCGCGCCTACGTCCACGTTGTCTCCATCTGACGCGGCATCGTACTTGGTGTCCTCCTGGGGCCTCAGTAACGGGAAGATGCAAAATGGCGCATCCAACCTTGCATTCGTCAATGATCCATTCCCAAACAGCTCTTCTTCCTCTTCGTCGGACTCTGCCAGTGGCAACGCGTCCTCGCCCGTCCTGCAAGTGACCTACCCAGCAGGAAGCTATTCGCACGACACCGGCGGTGCGCAATTCTACGCGCTCTGGAACGCTTCTTCAAACAGTTCGGACACGGGCGAGAATTGGGAGTCGATGCTACTTACGTACGAGGTCGCCTTCGACATGGACCTCGACTGGGTCAAAGGCGGAAAGCTTCCTGGACTGCGAGGCGGCCCGGATGAGTATGGCTGTTCCGGCGGTGAGGCGGCGAATGGGAGCAACTGCTTCAGCTCGAGGATGATGTGGAGGACAGACGGAGACGGAGAAGGTGCGTTTCAACACCTGCTCAGAGAAGCCTATGAGATACGAGCTCGACGGTTAGTGTATACATATGTGGTGGAGTCGAAGAAGTTCTGCGACTCGTCGAACGTGATGTGCAACGACGACGGGTACGGGACGAGCATCGATCGCGGGGTCTTCAGTTTCGAGGCGGGAGGGTGAGTTCCATGTGCGATCTCTGTGTTTTTCTACAACTCAATTTACGTGGTAGATGGAACCGAGTGACGATGCTCGTGCGTCTGAACAACCCTGTCAATAAGGCGAACGGCCAGGTCTTGCTTTAGTGAGTCATGCTTTCAGATACAGGCATCGACGGGCACACTCACAATATGAGCAGCTACAATGACGTTCAGGCCATAATGCTGTCAAACCTGCAATTTCGCAGCAGCTCAAATATCGATATCGGCGGACTATTCTTCTCGTGCGCACCTTTATCACTGGCCGTAGCCATTCAATGGCCTTTGTGATACTGACACCATGCATACCGCTCCGTTGCTTCGATAGAACGTTCTTTGGAGGGAGCGACTCTTCCTGGGCTACGCCGAATACAACTAACACTTACTTCCGAGACTTCCAGATGTGGGCCAGCTCTGCTGCCTCGAATGGAACAGCGTCCTCAGCACTGAGGCTGCAGTCATTCAGATATAGTGTTACATCGGCCGGCCTGGGTATTTTCTTGATTGTAATGATGTATGCAATGCTTTAGAGTTGCAACCACAGCGAAGGGCGATGTATAACCAGACTGTGCCAGGGGCGAGAGTCGCGAGACACTGGACAGGTTGGTGCGTCTGCATGCAATCGTTGCAATCGCCGAACGAGTGGTGGTAGAAGGATGATTTTCAACGCATTCACAAGCCTCTTCATGGCAGCGGTGACCAGCATCCAGCTCAGAGATTGAGAGAATGGCGAGTACATTACAGTAGTCCGAGGGAGTCGCAATTGTCAGACCGTAGCACAAAGGCGCCCAGAGGCCACTTAGACATTTGGCGCCCGTTGATACTTACGTAAGGCCGTAACTGAGGCTGAGGCAGACAGCTTGAGCCACAACCGCGACAGGTTCTCTGGTCGCTTCCTCAACTCTCCAAATGGCGAGCGACCCTTCGATCGTGCGGATACGCGAGTACAAGAAAGACCAAGTCGACTTTGTCTTGGAAAATGTCGACCTCGCGTACGCCTTGTCCGTCGTTCCACGCTGCTACATCGACTCCTAACATCGCTTGCAGATTTGCGAACTCCTTCCGGAGAGTCGTAATGGCGGACATACCCACCGTTGGTCAGTGACATCATGTGCTATTTGCTCTCCGAAGCTTATGTTGGTTGCAGCGATCGACATGGTGGAAGTCGAGACGAACACGACCGTACTCCCGGACGAGTTCATCGCGCACCGGTTGGGGATGATCCCACTGCTCTCGCACAACTGTGACGACGGTATGCGATACACCCGAGTATGTCCTTGCTTTGTGTAGTTGTTCAACTCTAAATGCTTTGTAAATCGTAGGACTGCACATGTCTATCGTGGTGTCAATTCTGCGCGGTCGAGTTGAAACTGAACGTTGCCTGTAACGAGATGGTGACCATGGACATCACAAGTGCCCACTTGGACGTTACCGGCCCAAGACCAACGGATCAGAACTGGAACGAGGACGATGGCGGGGAGGAGGTCAGCAAACGCTTAGATACTTTCGGGCACCCAGTCGGCAAAGGTGCGTCTTTGTTTACTGTCACCACTACACGTCTCACTCAACGTCCTTGCAGACGACCCGGACGCTCCCCCCGTTCTCATCTGCAAAATCCGCAAGGGGCAGGAACTCCGCCTCCGCTGCATCGCGAAGAAGGGCATCGCAAAAGAGCACGCAAAGTGGTCGCCCTGCTCCGCCGTCGCCTTCGAGTACGACCCACACAACAAGCTCCGGCACACGTCATACTGGTACGAGAGCGACGCGCGCGCGGAGTGGCCGCTGAGCGAGAACTCGAAGGAGGAGGAGCCCCCGCGGGAAGACGAGCCGTTCGACTACCAGGCGAAGCCGAACAAGTTCTACATGAACATCGAGACGGACGGCAGTCTGGGGCCGCAGGAGGTCGTTATGCGGGTGAGTAAACCAGCGAGATCGGGTAGTGTGACTGTCGCTGAAGTGGGGATGTCTGCACCAGGGCCTGCATCACCTCAGAGCAAAACTGGGCGGTCTCATCCTGGGTCTGAACACCGCCAACGGCACCGGGGAGCCTCAGCCATCTGAGGAATCTGCTCAAGCAGGTGGGGCTCAAGACGGTGCTGCTGCAGACGGCGCGGGCGGATGGGGGACTGGTCGCGGCCGTGGTGGAGGCGGTCGCGGCGGTGATGGCGGAGGTTGGGGTGCATCGACAAGCCCCGGAAGCCGCGCTGGTGGTGGAGGCGGAGCTGGGGGATGGGGCTCTTCTCCGAGGGGTGGGGGTGGAGGCTGGAGCCCTGCTGGTGCGGGCGGTGGTGGTGGCAGCGCTGGTGGGGGATGGGGAGTGAGCGGCGGAGGGAGCGCGGGTAGTCCCGCCGGATGGGGAGGGAGTGCAGCAGGGAGCGGGGGCAGTCCCACTGGATGGGGAGGGAGTGCGGCAGGGAGCGGGGGAGGAGGCGGGGCTAGTCCTGGATGGGGAACTGGTGGTGGTGGCACTGGTGGTGGTGGTGGTGGTGGTGGTGGTGGTGGTGGTGGTAGTTGGGGCACCGGCGCAAGTCCACAAGGGCAGACAAATGGATGGAACACGTAGGTACGCGGTGTATTCGTGGTCCTGTATCTTACTGTGCTGTATTGCTATCGATGTTTGTTCCGTGCTCTCATGTGTTTTTTCGGATCGTGCAGTGAAATCTGAGTGGGCATAAGCAGACATAAATGAAACATTTTCGTGCTACAGGTTATTCTACAATGCAAACATCAATAGTCACTGGCAAGAATACAAGAAGCAAGAGGCAATAATAAAATAAGACACGAGTACCAGAGGCGAGCGGCGCACGGTCGACAACGGCATGACCAGTCGGGGGTAGCGGAATTAGAGTACAGTCAGAAGTCCAGAATGGGCATCACTATCTTGGTGTCATTGCGTCGACTCCCCCCTTTTCGACTTCGTCTTCGTGGGTCCATGACCGGTCGCTGACAGACCGGACACCGCCCTGAGACGTCCGTCAGCCACGGGTCGACACAGGTTTGCTATGGAGAGCGAGCAATCAGTAAAGGTTCAGCTGCGCGATCCAACACGAATACGTACGTGGAAGACATGCCCGCATGCGAGCAATCGCAGTGGCACAGCGCCCTCGCCCGCATCGTCCAGCCTCAGCTGCTGCCGGTCCTCCTCCGTAACCTCGTCCACCTGCACCTCATGCACCGACTCGTCCGGCGCGCCCACCTCGCCATCCGCCACCTCCCCTCCCTCTCCCCAGCCTCCAAGTCCACCTTCCCACTCGCAGCGTCGTCCTTATCATCCGTGTCCTCGCTCGCCTCCCTCACTTTCTCCTCGCTCTCCTCCTCCGCACCGTCGACCCGCTTCGGCGGCTCGAAGTCGAGCAGGCAGATCGCGCACACGGCGCGGTTGCCCTCGAGCCGCACGAACGGATAGTCCCCAGACTCCCAGCGGTCCTCCCACGTCATCTTCTCCGGATCCATCT
>NW_025955602.1:0-19027 GCF_022376445.1 Fomitopsis serialis
GCGACTCTGCGAGGCTTCGGGTGTGAGAGCATAGTGTCAGCTGACGATCGAGCGGGAGGAAGCAATGACGTACGTGTTGCCTCGTCCGAGTCTCTCAGCTCAGAAATCACCCTCCACGTCCACGAAGACAGCCCGCTCCGTAGATTCCACGACTCCAGGATGGTGGCTTCTAAGTCGGACGAGCCCTCGCTCACCGGCAGTTCAGGATGGGTGAGCCACGATCCGGGAGGATAGAGGGCCATCGACAGCTTCAAGGTCGTCATAGCAGCACGTATAGATGTGAGCCGTGCCTTCACCAGTTCTGATGATCTTATGAGTAACAATGCATATGGATCTACGCGACACGCACCATATCCAATACTAGCGTTAAGGAGAAGCCCAATAGACGTCTTGACCACCTTGAGATCAGGGATGGAGAGTGGTAGAGGTTCCGCCGCTGCGGGTGGGATGAGGAGTGCATAGTTCTCCAGCATTTGGACCACGGTGTCCAGGTATCCACTCGTAATAAGTGTCCTCGGTTTTCGTCTACATGTGCAATGTATTTCGGCATCAGTCGATCGAAGCGCGAACGCACGTACCATGGTCCATGCACAGGTTGGCGCCCACACGTAATAACTCGTAAACTGCAGCCTTCGATCGAGGGTTGGGTATCTCGCTGCCAGCGAACGCGGTCTTGAAGAGGGAGGTGATCGTTTGGGGTAGCACCGACTGTCCCAGGAGAGTCTGCTGTTCCACTGGGTGACAACGAACGTCTCAGGTGCACGCTCCGGCACTGCGAAAGTACATGGTTCTGACCGTCCTTGACACGCAACTCATCGGCGAGTCCTCGAGCGGTGGATTCGACGTCGTTCCATTGCTCTGGCTGGTCGAGGGGCAGACGAGCGAGATCGCCGAGCTTGGCGGCAGCGGCGTGCTTGGACGCGCTGCTCATTGTTGCAGCTCAGAGGGACCCAGAGAGAGCAGCTGGGAGTGGGAGACAAGGACGATGCAAAGACAAGGTTTGCAGTGGGGATTGAGAACCGCACTGACTGATGCTCGCATCGGCGGGACTAGATCTTCATCGGTGCTTTCAACAGCGCCCAAGCGCCCGACTTGTGGGCGCATCATCCTCACGTGAGAACGCCTCCACCACTGTCTCGGAGCGTGCTCACTGCTGGAGTACAGCAGACTGTATACAGCGTTCCGCAGGGGCAGGCTTGTCATCGTCAAGGTGGCGACTGCTGTCTTGTGCACCACAGCATAATTCCCCAGCTCGCATGCTGTCTGGGCTTACAATTGTGTTCGGTGATAACCCCACCTTCGCACTCGAATGTAACGCCGCGTGGGCAATTCGCGTCAGTGTCTGATGTGGCCATACAAACAGCCTTATCTCTCCATCGGTGCGCTGGGAAAAATGTGGGCAGTTCACGAGACATTGCCCGCACGTCTTGGGCAAAGGGGAGAGCACCTGTACCAGCACACGCGCTCAGCCTCGACTCGGACGGGGCGGCTCTCGCGATGAAGAATGAGAGTGGGACCTCTGCAGAGATGTAGTACCTCTGGTGAGTGGCCACCCTGCGCACGCCTAAAGCTAGTTGGACCGAATTTGTCTGCACGGGAATGACTTTGACTCGATGGCTGCTCTCGTCATGCGAATTGGTCAGGGGAGGACGCAGCGGACGAAAGAGGCAGCGCTCTCCCAGCACGTGGGGGTCGACGCGGGCGCGGTGCGCGAAATGGGCCCGACAAGGCAAGGCGCTGCACGGCGCCGCGCTCCTGCTGACTGTTTTGCCTATCCGAGAAATATTCTCTCTCGCCCGCGACAATGTCCTACATAAGCACATCGCCATTCGTTCGACGGCTTTCGATGCATGTATAAAGCCGTCGCCCTCGCTGCCCTCGTCCTCACCGTTGCATACTATCTCGCTCCGATTCGCGTCGACGATCTCCTCCACATCGTCACAGACTCCGTACACCCGGTCAATCCGTTCCAATCCGCAATGGCTGCTCCGATCTCGAGGCATGTTGTGAAGAAGCTCCTGGCCATCGAGACGGCCGAGGTGTGCTGCTCATGTTCTACACGCACCGGAAACCACAGTTGACCAATTCCCGGATCAGGGCGAGGGTGCCCTTGTGCGCCGCTCTATCGGCAGCATGAACCTACGAAACCTCACGCCGTTCCTCATGCTCGACCACTTCCATGTGTCCAAGGGGGCTGTGAGCATCGTCCGTGATTCAGCTCACATGGTCGCGACTGACCTGGTGTCTGCAGGGCTTTCCGGATCACCCCCACCGCGGCCAGGCAACCGTGACCTACATGCTGGAGGGGTAAGCCATGCGTCTCTCATCTGCGGTGAGCACGGGGCATTCCTAACATATGCTCCGCTGGACATCAGCTCGAGCCGGCACGAGGACTCTGCCGGTCACAAAGGCACGATTGAGATGGGTGGTGTACAGTGGATGTGTGCGGTGAGTGCCTGCATTTCCAATGTAGTCGCATTGGTATTCAATTTCAGCCTCCGTCAACAGGGTCGTGGAAGTAGGTTGCACAGCATCGCCCCCGCCCGCCGTGTAGTCTAACCTCTTTCCGCCAGTCATCCATGCAGAGATGCCCGTGCAAGGCCCGGGCATCCCAGAGCCTCGCGGTCTCCAGCTCTGGGTTGACTTGCCCAAGCAATTCAAGATGGTCGAGCCCTCATACCAGGAACTAGGTCCCGCAGAGTGCGTTGTTCGGCTCCCACCTCACCGCGCCGGGCGGCATCGTCTCATGCGTGTCCGTCTGCTTGCAGGATCCCCGCTGCGTTCCCGGAAGGTCCGGATGGCGGGGTCAAGATTAAAGTCATCAGCGGCAAGAGCCACGGCGTGGAATCACCCGTCCGCCCACTCGGCGGCTGCTGGTTCTTCCATGTCATCTTCGACAAGAAGGACAACTCTATCTTCCAGGACATCCGTAAGTAGCGCGGTCTGTCACAACGCCCCGATGACGGCATGCTCATCACCGAGGCTTCTAGCGGCGGGCTGGACGTCGTTCATCTACAGTGAGTCTCCGCCACCCGTCCGGTGTCCCTCGGCACAATTGACTCATATCACCCGCGTAGCTTTCAAAGGATCGCTGAAGGTTGGCGAAGAGCCCAACGCACATGAAGCCTTCCATACGCTAGTGCTTTCTGGGGACGCGAACGAGACTGGCGTGCAGCTCACGGCTCTGGAGGACAACACCGAAGCAGTCGTGGTCCGTGCTTTCGTCACATTTACCCCGGTCAGGCCGCACATCTGACATGCACGTCCAGATTGCCGGCGAGCCGCTCGAGCAGACCGTCGTACAGTACGGACCCTTCGTCATGACAAGCCGGCAAGAGATCCAGCAGACGCTCCTGGACTGTAAGACGCGCATCCGCGAGCACCCCATCCTTGCATTGACTGATGTTCTGCTTGCAGACCAATTCGGCAAGAATGGGTTCGAGAAAGCGCACACCTGGAAGAGCCTCATCGGCGGCCGCTAGTGACAAGCTCCACTCTCCCGACGTCAACCGTCCGACAGTTGTTCGTACGCTTGTACATCAGAAGACGACTCCGGATCGCATACCCTACTACATATATTCATGTCAAGACCCCGAGTCATACTTGTATCCATAGCTTACGTGCAATAAGTTATAATCGTCCTATCTGAGTGTGAACGGCCCCCGCGCTGTCATGGCGGCTCAATGGATCGAGCCCTGTCTGAGAATGGTCGCGAGCGTAGCTGCATATCGCGCAGTTCGTGCCAGAGACTGCTCCTCCCCATGTCACCGCCCGACGCAGTCGACCCCCGCGTGCGCGCGACTTCGGCGGGTCAGCCTCCTTCCCGAACGCATACGACGACGCCTGCGAGTGGGCGGGGCTCGTCGCGCGCGTCGTACTGGCGCGAGTCGACAGCTTCGGACGTGCAGATCCAGGAACGGGCTTGTCACGTCTCCCTGGTCGCTCGGGAGACTTCGTCCGGGCGGAGAGCAGGCTGGCAATACCAGGTCTGATGGCGAACGGTCTTGCGGGCGCAATGGGTGCATCCGCTGGTGTGACGGACGGTACCAGCGTAGGACTCGTAGAACGCATACGGGTGGGATAGCCGGTGGTGCGAGGACGCTCGATGACTTTCCGGGCGGTTGCGATCGGAAGATGGAGGTAACGCGCGCGGCTAGACGTTGTAAGATCAGTCTAAATGTAGGACTCAACGGGAAAGCAGGTACTGACGCAACAGCCTTGAGCTCGATCTTCGTCTTATAGGCCTTGTGCCACTTCTCAAATACCTTGACTGTAGGAAGACTCAGAAACTCTGCATGGAATATGTGGGCACAATACATACTGAGTACGGCACGCCGATCGACCTCTCGGGCCTTCCGGGCTTGCAAGGCATTCGGCATAGCGTCACGCCATGTTTTCCATGCTTTGAGCTTCGTATGATACGCATCGAAGCGCACCGCGGGCAGAGACTGGGATAATCTGTATGAACGCCCGTCATCTGTCTATCCGACTAGTGCACTTACCCTTGTCTTAGAGTGCCAGATACCAAAGGCACGGAACATGAGGTGTTTCTGTCTCTGTACAAGGAAATCATCCGCCTGCCGAGCGCACGTTAGATACAGGGAGGCGGAGAACAACAGACCAACGCACCACCGGCTGCAGTCTGATATCGAGGAAGCGTTCCCTCCACTTGTCCCATGTGGCCGCGAGAACAGTGGACTTCAGCTCGTCCTCTTTCTGCTGTAGGTACATCCGCCTGTGGCGCGCCTTCCTGGCTGCCGCGAGCCAGCGGTAGAACATCCGCCGCATGTTCTCTGGGCAGATCGTCAGCTCCTGTGGAAACCAAGTGTCACATTAACACAAACCTTCCCGCTTGACGTCCTGGTAGCTCTCCATGAGACTGAGCTCCTCGACATGCCGTATACACAACGCCTTCCACTTCTTGAAGGACGCACTGAACCAATGATATAAGTGTCTGCGCCAACGATGACGCGTATATGGGCACTCACCTCTGTACTTTTCTGTCGCGCATCTGCGTAATTTCGAGCTCGCGGTCTTTGATGTCGACGACGCGGTTGAGCCAATGTGACAGGGCGGCCGACATAATACGCTAAACGCAGGCATGAGATACGCTCGCTGCAAGGAATGAACCCGCATTACCATGTCAATGCGTTGTCGAATAATCTCCTCGGCCACCTTGCGCTGTCGCTGTTTCTGTGCTACCATAAGCCAGTCTGATGAACAAGAACATATCAGTAAGTGTGTGCGATGCGTTTGAGTCAACAGCATACCAATGAGATATCGCTGAGCTACGCGCATCTCGAACTCCTTGCTTCTCCTCTCCAGCCGCTGCTGCTTGACGCGCATGTACCAAAGCTTGAAGTATCTTCTCTGTAGGAAGAACTTCTGAGCTATGCGAGCCTGTTTGATCATCTTCAGCTTGGCTCGAAGCTGAAGTCGCCAAGTCAAGAGCGCTTTGTATTGCAGCTGCGCAGAATGGTAGTGAACGGCGAAGGTTGTTGCGTTGCGATGGGTACTATGCACTGCACGCCATTTCTGGAGAGCGGATGACGCAACAGTTGATGTCGACCGCGTGTAAAAGGCCATCGCGAGGTCTGAATTACAAGTGAGACATGCTTCAAGCGCACCATAAAATACATGCATACCCTCCAGCTGTCTTTGTTTCTGGATACGTGCCTTCCAGACAGCCCAAGCTTGTTTGAGTAACCGTGAGTTTCTGACACGATCGAGGAGCCTTCCTCGTTCATGCGCCTTCCAAACCCTCAGGACGGCTCGTATCAAGAGGTCATCTTGACGAGCTACATGCTTCACTGCGCGAGTCTCGAGCGCCTGAAGAATACTGAGCAGCGAGCCTATGGAAGTAAAGCTGGTCACCTACACGTATCCGATCGCGGGCGGCTTTCCAAGCCCCGAAGACCTGCTTCACAACTACTACATCGTAGAATTCATCGGCCACACGATCCTGGTGTCTACACATCCAGCCGTCAGTGAAGCCATATGGATATAAATCAGGAATAACGTACAGGCGTTTTCTCCATACGTCTATTGCTTGGCCCATGATCCTCATATCAACACGCTCTGCCATGACCCTCTCTTGTCTGCGCATCTCCAGAGCCCTGCGCCACAGATCCCAGCACCTCTCTGCCTGACGCTCTTGCACAACATATTCCAGATGTTCGGCGGCCGCATCCAGCTGATCCAACTGAGCCAGTCGCGCTCTCCATTGCTTCAAACACCTCGAGACGAGTCGCTCGTTGTAATGTTGTGTGGAGAGGTGCGACTGGTAGGATTGCCGCCATTTTGCCCAAGCATCTTTCATTATCTTGGTTTCCCGGCGCTCGCGGACGGTCTTCATCCTTGCTCGCATTGAGTTTCGCCAGTCAGCTTGCTTCTTCTCCTTGACTTTGACCTTCCAGATTTCCATCGCAGCCTTCAGCCGTCGTTTATCGGAGAGGATGCATACGCGCACAAAAATGTCCTGATGTGCAGCGGTTCGTTGTCGCCAACGCTGCAGCGCTAAGCGTAGTATGAGGGTGTCGCGAGCCTGAGCGATCTGCTCATGGGTGGTCTGGAGAAAACGATTTGATTTGGGATAGTAATGAGAGATACAGCCAACGTACGATAATCCAGTCATATCCCTGTTTCCAGACTTCCCAACAACGCTCTACTAGTTTGTCTTCTCTAAAACGATCCGCATCCTTGAGGTCCTGCGCCTCCTTGATCTTCTTCCACGCATCATCCTCATTGATGGCGCTATTACGACGCTCTGTAGCAGTAGACACGACTGGGGGCGCTGCGGAGAATGCAGGTGACGGGGACGCGGGTCTGCTCAGGAGGCCTTTCGCTGCCAGCCGAGATAGAGCATGGGTAGCAGGACGCATGGAGGCGCCATCCCTCATCGCGGCACCGTATGAAGGAGGGATCGTGGACGGTGGGATGCTGGAGCCGCCAGTCACCTCGGAATCAGCATCGTTCCATGACGGAACATGTCGAGTAGGGACATGGGGTGTTGGTTTCGGGTAGGAAAGCGATGGAGGACCTGTATGAAGTCCCAGCGAGTTGGTAGCGGATGTCACCGCTGGGGAAAACGGTCGACGAGCAGGGCGCGGTGTGTCATGGTATTGTGGAATAGCGGTGTTATTCTCGGTAGTCTCTGGTTCTGTCGGTGGTGCCTCCGTATCGTTCAGGTGCGAATGAAGAGTGAGTGTGTCCTCGGGATCAGTCTTGACGGGACCCCTCGTCAGTCGTGTCGTAAGCCTATGGGGAGCAGGACTACCTCGCACGACTCGCGTTGTCCGCTGGCCACCGCTAGCTGTGCCAGGAACATAGCCGTACTGCCGCTTAGTCGAGTCCCATTTGTCGCCCCAGTTCTTGCCTTTCAGAAGGCCAAGCTTCAAGAGTTTCCCATAGTACACGACCTCGTTCTGAGGATCGAGCCCGCGTTCGTGCAGGACGTCGTTGTATGCTTTGAACGCCGACAAGAATGTGGTCGACGTGGGTGGTGCACGTTGAATAACAGCATCAATGAAGTCGACCTCCTCGGGTGAAAGGCCAGCGAGTTCGGGAATGGTTGCAGTCGTCGAACGCGACTCATCGAGTATTTCGTGTGCAATGGCAGGCACGCTGGCGGCTTTGGCGGGAGACGACGCACGAGTAGGTTTGAATCGTGACATGCAAATGAGATAGAAAATCCAGTGGTGAAGGCATCCAAGGAGCCGACCGAGGACAAGTCGCGAGAAGAGATTCGGACAGGAGCCTGTCCACACAGCAGTCGAGGACTCCCCTTTGCGGCTTCAACAAACCGTCGCGTCAAACACGTGCCGCGCGCCGGGTCTCAACGCGATCAGTCACACCGTGACCTGTCGCGTCACCGTGGCTAAGCTTGGACGCGTTGCGCTCCTTGACTTCAACTTGCCAGCCCGTCGACTGCAGCCTGTTACCTCGTACAGCCGCCAAGCTCGCTTTCATCCATTCTATTTGCATTGTTCAGGGTCTTACTACATGCTCCGCAATCGAACGAGCCTCGACACGCTGCCCTCAGAGCTCATCTGGGAAATCCTTCAGTACTGCCAATCGAGCGACAGTGCCCGTCGCATCCCGAAGCGTTATTCGTCGCTGAAGAGCATTTTGCGCGTTAACCGACGTCTGCGTGGCTTTGGGACAAGGCTCATTTTTGGAGAACTCATCTTTCCCTCGAACGACCAGTTCGTCCCCGTGCTTGGACGACGCAAGTTCGTACACAATGCCGGCGAAGTCAGGTACGCTGTGTCCACTCGCCCTCCAGATAATCTAATATCATGGCCTGAACATTAGATCTTTGCAAATTGGACGCATCACTGATGATTCCTACATGTCGGAGCCATTTGAATGGGAAGAGTTGTGTCGCTCTCTTCCTTTCCACCGTCTACAGTCTTTCAGTTGCTGGGACGTGATGGCCGATCAGCATATCCTCTCCTTGCTTTGGTCGTGTCCAGACATAACAGTTCTCGAGCTCATCTGGGACCAAATGCGGGGCCTGCCGGACTTCCGTCCTTGGCCTCGACTTGCGAAGCTGCGACTTCACTTCGCCGACTCAAACCCACCCTCCTCTTGCGTGTATCCGTCGACCTTCCCGTCCTATGACATGCTTACTACGCTGATGGTATTCGAAGAAGGGCACTCAAGCTGGCTCTGCGCGCACATCCAAGAGGCCACTTTCCCCAGGCTTCGGGTTATAAGTCTGCAGCACACCACAATTGTTCCGCAGGCGATATACCAGTTCATCCATCGTCATCCCACGCTATTGGAGGTGAACGTGTCCATGTACGACTACTACAACACCGCACTCGTCTTCGAGGGTCTTTTGAAACTGATTGATGGCACGGGCAATTGGGGCGATCCAAACGATCCAAGCAACGAGGGCGCTGTGGACATCATCGACTGTGATCCCGACGGCATACCGCCGAGCGAAACGTTCATCACCTTCACGACATTCGCCTTCAGTCGCGTCCCGCTTGCCCCCTTGGCCACGGAATGGCGAGACTGGAATGGTTCAGCTGAGCCACGGTATACGGTCACCGCTCTTGCAATGGAGATCAAGGGCCAGGATGAATGGGAATACGAGGGGTTTCATGTGACCCGGCTCCATGGCTTTTTGGAGAACATGGCCCCTCGCTTTCCGAAGCTCGAGGTGCTGCGCCTGGGCTACCACACGGACTACACGGATTGGAGCTTCTGCGGATTCATGGAAGCCTGCGCAGCGAGCCTCAAGCAATGGCCCAAGTTGCGCAAGCTGGCGTTCTGCTGGGGTGACCTGCGTCAGTTCATCTGGCGTGCAGGACAACAAATGCACAGGCTCGGCCAGGTTGAGCCTCCTGTCAACCTTCCTTACGCCTTGATGAATGAGCAATTGGACAACATCCACTCTCGATACCTTGGACTGGAGGAAGGCTTTCCGTACACCTTGGAGCATATTCGTTTGATCTACGGTCTCGGCGATGACGAAGTCGCGAAGCTCATAGAAGACATCGCGGACGTTCTCAACGAGTCTGTCTACCTCGACGAGGCGATGGACGACCCACATTTGGTGATGCGCGCGTGGCAGGGCTTTTGCGAACGCCAGTACGTTGAACCGATGATGCGTGCGTGGGCGAGGTGCTGCCCGATGCTTGAGGAGATCGAGTGGTACCCCGTCGGGCCTTTCTATGTGGATTATCCTGTTCGTTGGATGTGGAAGGTGTACAGGGAGCGTGACGGCAAGGAGGTACGAAGGATGACTGGCGAACTGACTTACAAAGGGTGTCCTCGGGGCAATGCACCCCCGTTCGAGGTCCTGGTCGGGCAGGAGCTGGACAATGTCATACGACAGCAATCTACTGTTTCTTATTAATCTTGACTATTTATATCTAGACGGCGCCGCATTCTGATTGTACTTGGACAAAGTTAATATCACACTACTAATAAATAGGCTGCCAGTGTATGATGCGCGTCCTGTGAACCGACTGCAATCATTCCAGACCCACCTCAGGCCTCAGGCCTCAGGCTGCAGGTCACTGCGCCCCCGACCCGCGGCCGTCTTCTCCGAGTCAAGCTCCAGACTCAACAAGGTCTCGACCGTCAGACCGGGTTCCTCCGAGGTCCCGCCTCCGGCGGTACATGGCTTCAATGTCAATCTTGCAATTGGTCCTTGGTGTCTTCCTAAGTTACTCTCTTCGGTCCCGAAGAAGCGTCGTTCGTCCAGACCAAGCTCTAGCCAGTCCCCAATGTCAAAGTACCTTCATGACATAGTGCTGGTCCCTCAGGTCAAGTACCGGCCCATGGTCTAGAAATCTCTCTCTCACTGCAGCTAGAAGCAACTCGGCCACGGCTCACTGCCCTTCGACCAGGGTAGACAGGTCTCTGGCCAATGCTATCCTCCGCCGTCCGCCCGAGCATGCTCCGTAGTAGTTGTATAAGTTCATCGTTGAGTGCGCCATGAACGGCAACAGCACACTCAACAACCATGGTCCAAGGTTTTACACCAGCCAAGCTTCCGCACTTCAGGGAGCCAACCATTACCCTCTTCGACGGAAGTCAGCTTCCGCAAATCGGCGCTGGGACATGGAAGCACTCTGACGAGATCGCCCCGAAGGCCATCTACACCAGTCTCCAACTCGGTTACCGACTTCTCGATGGCGCCTGCGGTATGTTCCAGCTTCACTCGTATACCAACCTGCATGACTCATTTTTTCGGGGGCGGATAGATTATGGTAACGAGAAAGTTTGCGGTGAGGGCTTGAGGCGTGCCATCGCCGACGGCGTCGTAAGGCGAGAAGATGTTTGGGTCGCCTCCAAGCTCTGGCAGACGTTCCACGCGAAGGAGCACGTCCGCGCCGCCGTCAAGAAGTCCCTGGAGGACTGGGGCGTGGACTACTTTGACCTGTACTACATTCACTTCCGTATGTATCTCACTTCGTTTCACCCATCACAATACCGAGACGCTCCCCGTAGCTATCTCCCTGGCATATGTCCCCATCGAGACCCGGTATCCTCCTGGTAAGCATACGCCGTACATTCTTAGCATGGACTCATCCGATCTCGGTTCAGGCTGGTACTATGACGGCGAGAGTGAGGTCCGCCACTCACGCGTCCCGATCCGTGAGACCTGGGAAGCTCTGGAGGAACTCGTCGACGAGGGGCTCATCCGCCATCTCGGCGTGTCCAATTTCAACAGCGCGCTGCTCATGGACCTACTCAAGTACGCCCGTGTCAAGCCTGCCGTCCTCCAAATCGGTCAGTCCTCGCTGTCACATCTAGTCTCGCACCACTGACGCCGACTCTTGCAGAGATCCATCCATACAACGCTCAGCAACGCGCCGTTGCCTATGCGCAATCTGAAGGCGTTGCTGTGACGGCCTACAGCTCCTTCGGTCCGCAAGGCTTCCTCGAGATCAGGACGCCCAAGTCTCTCCACGCCACCTCGCTCTTCATGCAGCCCGTCGTCACGCAGATCGCCGACGCGCACAACAAGACGCAGGCAGAGGTCCTCTTGAAGTGGGCCATCCAGCGCGGACTGGCGATCGTCCCCAAGGCAGACGACGTGCGCCTGCAGGAGCTGAACTTGCGCGTGGGCGAGACGAGCTGGAGGCTGGACGATGAGGAGATGGAGAGTATCAATGGGCTGGATTTAGGCTTGAGGTTCAATGATCCTGCGGATGTGAGTGGACGCTGCTATTGAGCCTTGTCCGTAGCATAGTAGCTGACGGTTTCTCACAGGACTTTGAGGGCTGTCATATCTTCTCATAGTGCCGACGCTTCGCCAGGGTTCCTGTACTAATGACAACGAAGATCAGTATCGGCGTGTATCAGTACTGGTATAGGCCGCTTAATCACCGCGCGTCACATCGTTTGTAATCCAAGCCTTATGCGCTATACTTACGCATTGCCTCTATATCAGCGTACTGTGCACTCGGAACAAAGCACATTTGCGAGGCTTTATAGCTTCGTTGGTGACTCGCCGGCATCTCCTTGGGTGCAGGCTTCAAGAAGTTGATCAGCCTCGTATTGGCATACAGTTCGACTCATGGACGTCGGAGTTACCTCCCCCGGCAGACGCGGGGCAGACGCAGACAGGACAATATTCCTTCAAACCTTCCGAGTCGTGCCTCAGGGTCTCCTTGTCTGATGGCACCGTAGCACTGGACTTGGAGTCGATCAAAATGTTATTGGCAGGCCCCGCCGACTCAGAGCCCGAGGCAAGCTCTGAAGCTTAAGTGAAGTCTCATCATGACAATATTAATGTCGTTTGTGTTCACGAATCGAGGATTCGGATTCCCCATTGGTCCGGATGGAGTCCGAGTCCGAGTCAGACGAAGACTGGGAAGAAAAGCCGTTCAGTTTGCGGTGGTCATTGACGCAGGTGAGCTCGCATGCACCACTGTATATGCTTCTGTCACTGAAGCACTGAGGCTCTAGGAGGACATAATAGTGTATAGACATACCGGTGCAGCATTAGACGGCTTCGGCACCGACTTGGGCGGATACTCACCTCACTGGCATGCACAGCTACAATTGGTGACCCATTACCCAACGGCGTCGTACGCCAAAATGGAAGCGCCAGGCCAGGAACTTACACCTTACACACGACTCGGTGTCCTACTGGTCGCTGCATTCTGACAGTTGCAATCTTTTGTACCAACGCGACAGGATATCAAGTTCGGAATTTGGAATTTCCCGTTCTGTAGTGTGCACATCCACAAGGAGGCGAACTGAATACCTGGATGCCGCCAAAAACGGTTCGCTGATCACCCCAAACGTTCAGCTGTCACACGTTTGGTGAAATGCAGCTATGGTGAGCATGATCATCAGAACCGCCGCCGCTGAACTGCCATGTATGTCATTTGCTATGGAGAACGGTACTTCCTTCAATACCGCTGTCTTTGGCTGTCCATCAAAGGGGGACCTAGAAATACGCTCCAGCCTCCCCTCTTACCAAGGCCCCTATGCTTCCCATGACTACCCTTGCGTACATGTCTGGACGGGTTCAGGTCACAGCCATCCTCATTCTAGCCCTCTATTCCGCGCTGATAGCTGGTTCATCCGCGCCCACTTGCTACCCTGGTAGCGATACCCTTCAGTGGTACACCGATGCTGTCGGAGAGACACCGTGTAAGGATTTCGTGTCTCATAGAAATGTCATTGGCTAATCTCACTTTTTGTAGGCGCGACTTACCAGCGGCTGCGGCAGATATGCAATAGCGATTGTATGTTGTGACTCAACCGCACAACGCTGAAATCTGAACTGCCGCGCAGATACGACTCCAACATGGAGTATCGACGCCAGTACAGATCAATGTGATGACCCACTGAGTATGCCCATCATGCTTTCGCTAGCGTGTTTTGGAAAAAGGTTAATGATCGTCGACTTAGGTACTTGTTGCTGCAACTCCATCACATGGTCTGTGCGAATGTTGTGCATCAAGTACGTTCCCGACAATCCTTTCTCTTCTCGCATTGACATTGGCACTTGGCACTATCTGCGACAAGCTGCCAATGGGACGAGTTCGGTGTGAACGACCCTGGGCACACCGCCGGTACGTGTCCTATTCAGTCTGGATGTGTCACCCTTATAAATCCGGTCGTCCCAAAGGTGCGGGTGCATACTACAACTACCGATGGAGTACAGGGACTCCGAACAGTGGCACGTACTGCGGGGACGGGTATAATCAGACGTAAGGCTTAGGTCTTTGATTTTGTGAGGGATGATGTACTCATTGTCGCATGGTCAAGATTACCGGACAGCCTCCAGCAAGCAGTTTGCGACAGGGGCATCAACCTTGCTAGCTTCTTTTACAGCGTATTTTGGCCTGATGGATCATGGTGCGTGCATTCTGCATATGACTGGTGTATAGTAATTCTACACTGACTTCACTGTCCAGGGACTTGTGAGTATCATTGCTATCGCTTTGCCAACGTCTCATCAGCCCCATTACAGCCCGACTTTTGAAACCCTCGCAAAAGGGGTTTTGGCGTCGAATAACAACCAGTCACTCGACTCCTGTGCTAACAGTACGAGTACTTCCACCGTGACCACTGTTACTATGCCAGGGACGAACACTGCAAGCATAGTACCTCCGACGAGCGCAGTCGGGGGGAAGGTAAACACTAGTACTGTAGCGGCGGTCGGTGCCACCCTTGGCGGTGCATTGGTGTTGCTTCTTGGCGCAATCATCATCTATACCAAGAAGCGGCCTAGTACGGCTGAGCTTCCTCGTTCAAGCATGGACGTGACAGAGAACAAGCAAGCGGACGATCCTACTGGTATCACTCCTTTCCTCGGCCAATCTCCGCATCAGCCGCCGGATGCGAGACTCTTCCGTGAGTGGCATGCCGCACCATCGGATTGATTCCTGGCTCATACTAGTGGTATCCGACTAAGATCTTACATCACCGTTGCCTGCTGCCCTTCGCGAGACAGACGTACTCCCGCATACCCCGTATTCGATGCGAGCACTGGCAGCCCCGGCTAACACAGCCGACTCGGAAGCCTCGGAGTATCCGCCCACTCGCGCAACGACCGCCCCCTGGAATAAGGAAGAGAGCGTAAGGACCAACAGTCCACCGCGCAGCGTTGACACGGGCAGAGCGATAGGAGCTGGACTACGAGAGCACGACGGAGGATACACTATACAGGAGTCGCGGTTGCCTCCGGAATACCGCACGGTGTACTCAGGCTCGGGATGAGGCACGCTCCTGAGTCGCAGATTGCATAGGAGGCTTCTCTGTTCAGGTGAGTTGTGGTCATGCCCGCGGCTGTATAGTATACTGAGATTTATGCTTAGTCCGCATACTCTCCACCGTCGTTTACTTGGAACGCTTCCTTGGCATATGTCCGAGTCGTCGTCAGCCTTTTTGCTAAATCACTCTGTCGTTATCCAAATATTCGACGCTTACGGGTCGGCACTATATCACCAGTGAGTTTAGACGCAACCGTACGCGGCTTAAGCAGAAGTTCATCGAACATACCATTCACTAATCTATCATAACACACCACGGCTACATACAGAGAGGAACACATCCCTCCGTGCACCCCGAACTACACCTGGAGCCTACTTCCAGAGCGGATGCTCATCAGGGCCACCCAGCAGCAAACGACTTTCTTCATCGTCTTTCTCGCTGAATTCGCCCGACTGCAGCAACCGCTCCTTCTCCCTGCTCCGCCTCGTGAGTATGGTCCAGTTGAGCGCGGCAGCGGCGCTGACGAGGACGAGGTATCCGATGGCAAAGCCGTGGCCGAGGTAGAACTTGAAGCGCGGTGCGTATATGTACAATCCCGTGCCAACGATCGCTCCTGCATGCATGCGCGTTAGAGCTATTAGTATCAACTGAACGAAGGCAGGGCGACTCACGTTTCCGACACTGATCTGCAGCGCACACTGGCACGCGACGGCACATTTTACTCAGTCCTCGTTAACTTGAAGGCAGGCCCCGACTCACTGGAGCCCGAGGCAAGCTCTGAAACTTAAGTGAAGTCTCATCATCACAATAATAATGTCGTTTGTGTTCACGAACCGAGGACTCGGATTCCCCATTGATCCGGACGGAGTCCGAGTCCGAGCCAGACGAAGACTGGGAGGAAAAGCGGTACAGTTTGCGGTGGTCGTTGACGCAGGTGACTGAGGTGAGTTCGCATGCACCAGTGTATATGCTTCTGTCACTAAAGCACTGAGCCCCTAGGAGGACAGAGTAGTGTCTAGACAGACTGGTGCAGCATCAGCCGACTTCAGCACGGACTTACTTAGGCGGATACTTGCCTCAGCATGCACAGCTGCAGTTGGCGACCTATTACGCAGCGGCGTCGAACGCCAAAACAAAGGCGCTAGGCCAAACACTTCTACCTTCAAAGTTCAACACGACTCGGTGCCCGAGTGGTCGTTGCATTCTGACAGTTGCAATCTTTTGTATCACCGCGACAAGATATGAAGTTCGGAAGCGGGGATTCATCGGAAATGCCCGTTCTGTAGTGTGATATACTGCACACTGGCATCATGTACAAGGAGGCCAGCTGAATTCACGGATGCCGCCAAAAACGGTTCGCTGATCGCCCTATCCAATCAGCACTACGCCCACCCGGATACCAGCTCTACAAGGTAAATATTCTTAGCTATCCAAACTCGACCTACTGCTCACGAAGAGCACAGGTTTCCCTTAAGGCTGTATCATGATTCTTGACCTTATCAACTTCTTCTGCAAGACATACAGATACGCTGTAGTCTGTGACCGAGTCAGACCCTCCTTTCTTAGCAGAACCGGTACGCCCTCCATGATTACACCCAAGTTTCAGCATATGATTCGATGAATGCAGCTCGAAGTCGTCTTTGTTCTGCCCTTGTATCTGATGCTGCCAGCCTGAGTGGTTTGGATTTGCCAGCCTGACTGAAAGTTTGGCTGTCACACATTTGTTGCAATTCGACTATGATGAACACGATCATCACTGGAAACGCCGCACTCAATGTTATCAACTGTCCGGCTTATGCCAGTGGATGTCATTTGCTATGTAGAACGATACTTCCTCTAATAGTACCGCTGTCTTTGGCTGTCCATTAAAGGGGGCTAGAAATACGCTCCAGCCTCCCCCTCTTACCAAGGCCCCCTATGCTTCCCATGACTACCCTTGCGTACATGTCTGGACGGGTTCAGGTCACAGCCATCCTCATTCTAGCCCTCTATTCCGCGCTGATAGCTGGTTCATCCGCGCCCACTTGCTACCCTGGTAGCGATACCCTTCAGTGGTACACCGATGCTGTCGGAGAGACACCGTGTAAGGATTTCGTGTCTCATAGAAATGTCATTGGCTAATCTCACTTTTTTGTAGGCGCGACGTACCAGCGGCTGCGGCAGATATGCAATAACGATTGTATGTTGTGACTCAACCGCACAATACTGAAATTTGAACTGTCGCGCAGATACGACTCCAACGTGGAGTATCGACGGCTCTACAGACTCATGTGACGACCCACTGAGTATGCCCATCATGCTTTTGCTGGCGCGTTTTACAAAAAGGTTAATGATCGTCGACTTAGGTACTTGTTGCTGCAACTCCATCACATGGTCTCTGCGAATGTTATGCATCAAGTACGTTCCCGACAATCCTTCCTCTTCTCGTATTGACACTGGCACTTGGCACTATCGGCGACAAGCTGCCAATGGGACGAGTTCGGTGTCAACGACCCTGGGCACTCCGCCGGTACGTGTCTTGCTCAGTCTGGATGTGTCACTCTTATAAATCTGGTCGTTCCAAAGGTGCGGGTGCATACTACGAGTGGCGATGGAGTACAGGGACTCCGAACAGTGGTACATACTGCGGGGACGGGTATAATCAGACGTAAGACTTAGGTCTTTGATTTTGTGAGGGTTGATGTACTCATTGTCGCATGGTCAAGATTACCGGACAGCCTCCAGCGAGCAGTTTGCGACAGGGGCATCAACCTTGCTAGCTTCTTTTACAGCGTATTTTGGCCTGATGGATCATGGTGCGTTCATTCTGCATATAATGGGTGTGCAGGGCTACACTGACTTCACTGTCCAGGGACTTGTGAGTATCATTGCTAGCGCTTTCAAGTTGCCAATGTCTCATCGACTTCATTACAGCCCGACTTTTGGAACCCTCGCAAAAGGGGTTTTGGCGTCGAATAACAACCAGTCACTCGACCCCTGCACTAACAGTACGAGCACTTTCACCGTCACGACCACTGTTACTATGCCAGGGACGAACACTGCAAGCATAGTACCTCCGACGAGCGCAGTCGGGGGGAAGGTAAACACTAGTACTGTAGCGGCGGTCGGTGCCACCCTTGGCGGTGCATTGGTGTTGCTTTTTGGCGCAATCATCATCTATATCAAGAAGCGGCTTAGTACGGCTGAGCTTCCTCGTTCAAGCATGGACGTGACAAAGAACAAGCAAGCGGACGATCCTACTGGTATCACTCCTTTCCTCGGCCAATCTCCGCACGATCCGCCGGCGGATGCGAGACTCTTCCGTGAGTGGCATGCCGCACCATCGGGTTGATTCCTGGCTCATGCTAGTGATACCTGACTAAATTCTTACTTCACCATTGCCTGCTGCCCTTCACGAGACAGACGCAATCCCGCATGCCCCGTATTCGATGCGAGCAGCCCAGGTCAATACAGCCGAAACCTCGGAGTATCCGCCCACTCGCGCAACGACCGCCCCTTGGCAGAGGGAAGAGAGCGTGGGGACCAACAGTCCACCGCGCAGCGTTGACACGAGCCCATCGCTAGGAGCTGGAATACGAGAGCACGACGGGGAATACAATATACAGGAGTCGCGGTTGCCTCCGGAATACCGCACTGTGTACTCAGGCTCGGGATGAGGGACGCTCCTGAGTCGCGGGTTGAATGGGCTTCGCTGTTAGGTGAGTTGTGGTCAAGTCCGCGGCTGTATAGCATACTTACTGAGAATGATTCTTAGTTCGCATTCTCTCCACTGTCGTTACTTGGAACGCTTCTTTGGCATATGTCGTCAGGCTTTTGGCTAGATACCTTTGTTGTTACCCATATATTCGACGCTTGCGGTCGTTATATCCACCTGTCTTTTTTAACATTCCACGCCTACATACAGAGAGGAACACATCCGGCCGTGCACCTCGAACTACACCTGGAACTTCCAGAGCGGCGGCCGATGCTCATCACCCAGCAGCAAACGACTTTCTTCGTCGACTTTCTCGCGGAAGTCGCCCGACTGCAGCAACCGCTCCTTCTCCCTGTTCCGCCTCACGAGTATGAAGCAGTTGAGGGCGGCAGCGGCGCTGACGAGGACGTGGCCGAGGTAGAACTTGAAGCGCGGCGCGTATCTGTACAACTGCGTGCCAACGATCGCCCCTGCATGCATGCGCGTTAGAGTTATTATCAACTGAACGAAGGCAGGGCGACTCACGTTTCCGACACTGATCTGCAGCGCACCACTGGCACACGACGGCACATTTGAGTAGTCCAGAGACGTTGTTCGCGGCGATGACAGCGTGGTCGCAGTGGCACGCTACTATGAGCC
>NW_025955603.1:0-19003 GCF_022376445.1 Fomitopsis serialis
CTACGACAGTAGGGAGCGTAGTTCGTACATGCTCACCGTCCAACTCGCGCACGTTCTCTCGAACATCAGCTAGCTCTGCTTCGTAGCGTGACTTCTTCTCATTCAGCGTATCAACCTTCATGTATGTCTCGCGGAACTTCGTCGCAGACTCGTAGAAGCGTGCGTTCGCCTTGACGAGGTCGTTGTACCGGTTCTTCGTCTCTTCATACTCTAGTTGCTTGGACGAGATAGTGCTCGACATGTCGGAAATACGCGTCTTCAGCTTATCCGCGTGGGTCTTCTCTTTCTGCAGCGACTCCAGTCGCTCCTTCTCCGCCTTCAGATCGGCCACACGATCCTTCCGCAGCGCTTTGATGTTGTCGAGGGCTTTTGTGTACCTGATGCCCTTAAGAATTGCGCGACGTGAGATCACGCGTAGTATACGTACTTAGTAGCCTCGAAGATATCATCAAACTTTTTCTTCAAAACGGAAGGTTCGGCAAGGGGCCAGTAGGAGTCTTCTTGGTGGCAGAAGATGACATTCTCGAGCACTGCTTTCGACACACCAAGCAAGTTGGGGATCTCTGCATCCATCTCCGCACACTTGGTTGAAATAGCTCCTCTCTACGCCGAGCATGAGGATGTAATCACGCAGAAGAACCGCAAGCCACTCACGCTCCCCTTCTTCTCATCCGCCACGGCCAAGATGCTCTCCAATGTCTTCATCGTCAGAGCACCAGTCTTCTTCATGGTCACAGATAGATTTCGCACGGCAAGCATCCTAGTCCTATTTGCAGACCAGAACCTCAGCTTGACCTGCGCCTTCACCTCCTTCTCATTCGCCATCTTCGGGTCGTGAACGAACGCACCACCGCGCGTATTGGGGGGCTGGTCGCCAGTGGTCGCATACTTGAGACACTCGATTATAGTGGTCTTACCGCTACCGTTGTGGCCTACAATAACAGTCACAGGCGTAAAGAACTCAATAACCGAGATTTGCTTGTCGTCGAAGGACCGGATGCCACGGATGGCTAGCTTGTCGAGACTCGCCATACCAACGCGCCGGTACGCAAGGATCCTTAGACGAGTTGAAGATGACAAACAGCCGACCACAGCCAAGTGAACGACTTGATGCAGACCCCGCGAGATGGTGGTCGAGGATGAATGGAGACTCAGGAGCGCAGACGCGACGGTAACGCGACGCGACGCGTCTTCGAGCATGTGATCAAGAGCTACAGTCACCCGCTGCGGCGGTGGTCGCGCCCTCGTAGGCTCGTACAGTGTACTTCCCGTTTCCCCGACTCCTCAGTCTCCTCTGTTACCTTTGCGATAGCCTGGGCGTTGTGCGTGCGCTTTGAATGGATCTCGGATTCCCATCGTACGACGAACCTAGCCCTGGCTGGGGCGCATCAGACCCGGCGAGCACCGGAGACATCATTCAGGATGCAATCAAGAAGGAAAAGCTCGTAAAGTGAGTTCAGAGACACACGCTCGGGAGCAAGGAGTAATCGGGCTCGAACAGAGAGATCACTGCAGCGCAGGAGAATCTACGAGGTGTGTTCCTATGCAAAGTCACTTCGGGGCTTTGTCTCTTTGCTCACAGTCACGTCGCCGTAGCTCTGCTAGACAGGGTACGCAGCGTCCAGGGAGATGTGGACAAGCTCTTGTCCGAGAACGAGACGTTGCAGATGTACATCGACAATCTGACGATGCAAATGGCAAAGCGCCGCTGAAGTCTTGCAAGAAACGTATATCAGACGGACGATATTGTTGTTCTCGCATGCAGGACTTGTCCTGGATTGAGCGCTGAGAAGTCGTCCAGTCGTTTGTGAACATTCGCACCAGCCTGAGTGTATAGGAACCACGTTGATGTGATATCTGACCCAAGTTACAGTCGATCCGACAACACAGAATCACTGACGCGATCCGTCAGCTCCAGTTGTGAAGGCCTATCCATTGTTTTGCTTACCTACTACACCTTAGCTACCCATACCACCGACGGGGTGCATCCAGGTTGGCTTTCCTCGGCGTCTCCACTATGCACATGCTGAATACATGCAGGTATTCTGGCTAGCTGCGCTGCTCGTATCTGAGCAACTGACAGTGGCAGGACACATTGAGACGTCGATTCCAAGGTAGACATTTGCACTTGTACCGGGAAGGTGCGTACTGGCGTCGTCGGTAGGCTCAGTTGATATTGAGGTAACGACTTAAATGTTTCAGGCATCCATTGTCACTTTCTGCGCAATCATTCGTACGATGCCCCCCCCCCCCCAATTTCTGTTGCTCACGCAGGCATCCGCCGTTCGTGAACAGTCGCCGGAGGTTCAGCCATTCTATGGTGCAAAATGGGGCTGACAACGTTGGGCCAATCGCCAAGGTCCTGTTGCTCAAGGTGGCATCCAACAGGATATCCTGAGGCACGTCGCTAGTATTATATAGTTAGACTCGCTACCGTCATCGCATCCGAACATTACCATGACTATCCTCGAGGAGCTCTGCGACAATTGCGGGCATGGCAGGACTTCGATTCTCGAATTTCCATCGTAGGACCAGTCGAGTTCTGGTTGGGGCTCCTCAAACCCCTCGAGACATAAATCAGGATACAACCAAGAAGGAAAAGCTCGTAGAACAAGTCAGGGAGAGCATATATACAAAGCTACCAGGATGACTAGATATGTACAGTGATTGCGGCAGCACGGGATAGTTTGCGAGGTGCGTACAACTGAATGACATTCTCGACTTTTTGCTCACAGTCGTCGAAGCTCTGCTGGACAGAGTGCGCGACGTCTACTGAGGAGACGTGGAGACTGGACAAGCTCCTATCTGAGAACGAGACGCTGCAGCTGCCTCAGTGCTTCTTCGCAGCTCGACGAGCAGCCGACGGTAGTAGGTCCTGAAGCACCCATAAGACTCTGACTTCGAGGTCGCTGACATAGTGTACAGCACTCACCGCCATTGCACTTTCTATTGGACAGGTGCGTCGAACTTTGCTGTGTCACCGTTATTAGACTGAATGAGCACCGGGGCATCGCCTTTATAGCTCTCGATTGTCTCTTGCTGCACAATCACCAGTCTGCTTCTCCACTTCTGATATTTCATCAACCAAGGAACCTCCTCCTCACGTGCGTTCTTGCAGAGGTGAAGTTGTCTCTGCATGCCGGACGTGTTGTTCGTCGGCGCGGCTTGACCAATCGCCGAAGGCTACGTTATCCGTCGTGGTGCCCAACGGTCGACTCGCAATTGATAACGACATTCGTTTGGGGACGGACTTTCATTGTCCTGTTCAGGCGGCCGACTTCTTCCTTCTGCGCGAAGTGTTCTCCTTTGTCGCCTTTGTGGATGGACCAGCGATGGTGAGTCCTCCACTTATTGGGTCAACTTCGGTTGTCTTCGTTACACGAGCCTTCTTCCTGGATGAATTATCCGGTTTGGCCAGGTCGCTCACGCCATTGGGCGCGTCTCGTCGCCGTTTTTGACCTGTCACGGCGGCATTCGGGGGCTTCGCATTATTCCTAGACGGTGATACATGTTAACGGAGCTGTTCTGCGGTTCGAACACTGGAATGCGCGTCTCATGAAAGCCGTCTACAGGTGGCCCATCGATACCACTCGCATATTGCCAGTGCAGACTCGCAGACAGAACGACATGCATCACGACTTACCTGGCTGGAATCTTCGCTTTCGCATCGACTGGTTGAGCCGTGCTTGGCTCGCCACTGGAAGTCTTTTCCCGGTTTTTGTCTGAAATCATATTGTCAGCATGTGCAATAGCTGAAGTCGCTTCACTCACTTGCACCGGATGCTTTTTCTGGCTTGTCAGCAGGCGACTCTGCCTTTGCTCGGAGCCTCGTACTCCGTCGCGGTGCCCCTTCACCCGAGCTTTGCGAGCTCGTTTGCCGCGATCGTCTGTCTTCGCTCGTCTTGTCCCGACGCGAACCTCCTTTGACGTTCCGTCGCGATGGGTGTGATCCCTGGTCGTCAGATTGAGAAGAGGGTCCTGCTGTGGCCGCCGGAGCAGTGGTGGCGACATCGCGCATCCCTCCAGGAACAATGCTGGCCGCGGGCCGCTGGTGGAGGTATCTCCTGTGTCGCACAGGGACGTTGCGATACATCTCTTCGCGCTGTAGTCCGTCGACCTTGTCGGTTTGTGCTTCGATAATCCCCGAGCGAGAGGACAAGGTCCTGGCTGAGGCCGCCTCTTCCTCAGCTTGGAGGAGCAAAGCGGCAGTCGACATGATATAGCTAGGGCCCGCAATGGTTCGTGATGGCATCGTGATGATGGATAGGGGTCTGCTTGGGTAGGATATGTAGGGGCACGTCGGGGGATGAGAAGAGCCGGGTTGGGTTGTGGCCACAGCGGTTGAAGCCACCTTGCTTTGTGCTCGCGTCGCGTCACGGGACCGCGTACAAAGGGCCCCCGCCACTCGGCCACTGCCCTCAACGCTCGTAGGCCGCGTGGTGAATGCGACTCTGGGGCGTATTCGTGCGACGAGTGACCATCGCCGCGGTCGCTTTCCTGCTACTCTCCGGCCATCGGTTCATGGGTCGTAGCACAGCGGGTGGCCCATCAACTTGAAGTGCTGTGACGGGAACGGGACTTGCGCTAGGTGTGAGGACCTTCGATGAGAAGTAAGTCATGCTGTGTCGGCGATCTGTTCGGACTAAGGCTTACGATATTGTTGTATCTCAAGACGGCTGCCAGGTCGCTGGTTTGTCTGAGATGTTCGTTTCGGACGGCGTCTGCGGGACGCCACTCGACATTGAGCATCAGAGCCGGTAGTGCGCAGCGGCGCGCTGTCTCGCTAACATACACAGGCCTGTTGCGACTGAATCAGTATCAACGCTAGCAAAAACGGTCAGACGCAAAATCATGCACCTTGAGTTCGTCCTCCGTATCATAACATGTTTTCCGTCGGTCCTGATCATTGCTTCGAATGTTTGACAGGATTGGACGGCGTTAGGGGCTTGATGAGGGATGTCTCTCAGTGCTGAGAGCGCAAGAAACGGAGACGAAGAGTGCCTTGAGACAGGTATGACAGGATAGTCGCGTTGGAGTGCTGAACTCACGAAGTTACAGAGTATTTATACGTGCGCGCTGGAGCCCGTTTTCGGTCGCAGAATGCATCGAATCTGGCCATGTCTGCCTAACAGACAAATAGGGATAGTGACGGGGAGAATTCATGCACAATGCATTCCATGGTAAGGAGAATGCATATGCTCGTCGAAATACAGTTGACAATGGAACAGTTAAACGCCTTCATTGGTGGCCTTCGCGTTGTGTCATCACTTCCACATACCACGATGATATTAACAGCATTAGGAGGTTGGGCAACGTTTCCGAGTCAAACGGCGGGCATCGACGGTGCCTCCGGACGATGTTACATATCAAACGTTGACCAGTTCCAGCGCCGTTTCTCAACACGATTGCCATGCGAGACGGCGGTGGCGCGTGAGCAGAGGAGAGCACAAATTTCTAACAGTAATTAGGAGCCGGTGGGCGCGACCATCGATATCGCGACGCGACGCGACGTGAGGATGAGCATGTGATCAGAAACGCCAGTCACCTGCCAGCTCCGAGTGCCCCCGCACCATCTCCTCCTGAGTCCTCGTCCTCGAGGTCTGCATTCAACATTTTATAACAAGTTTCTGCGTGGTGCGCTATGAATGGACCCCGGCCTCCCATTGTACGACAAGCAGAATCCTAGCTGACGCTCTTCAGATCCTATGAGCATTGAGGACCATTCAAGATCCGTCCAGGAAGGCAAACTTGAAGGTCGTCAAGCGAGTTTAGAAACTGTATATAGTCATCAAGCCCGGACAGAGAGATCGCTGCAGCATATACGCAGAGTCTGCGAGGTGCGTTTCTAGTCAAGCACCTGTGCCTTTTTGCTCACAATCGCAATGTTGTAGCGCTGCCAGACAAAATCCGTAGCGTCCAAGGACCGGCAAGGAGACGTGAACAGGCTCCTGTCCGAGAACTAGACGTTGGCTATGTATATCGACAATTCGACAATCCGACTTCAATGAAGCGTCGCTGACATTCTCCCCGTAACCGTATATGACTGGATGGTAGATGGTTGTTTCCGCTGCGCGCAAGACAGAACGCCGAGCAATCTCGTAATTCACAGAAACACTGGTGATACACTGTCCAAGACGAGGTCCAGTAAGCAATACGACATGGATACACTAATACTAAATCATGAGTTCCGGGTATGAAGGTCTGTTCATTCTTCCTCTCACCTACACTTCGGCTACCCAAGCCGCCGACATAGGATACCCGGGAAGGTCATTCCTCGGCGGTTCTGCGCATGCACATGCTGGGTACGCGCAGGGATTCTGGCTAGCGACGATGCTGGTGCTTGAGCAACCGACAGTGGTAGGTCCCTGAAGCATACGTCAGTGCTGACCTCAACATAAACGGCGGCGCGCAACACTCACAGCCATTGCGCGTTCTGTGTGGAGGTATGCGCTGAGTTGAGTTCGGCGGTCGTTGGTGGGCTGATTGGCAATGGGGTATCGCTTTTATAGGCTTCGATTGTCTCTCATGTGCGGTCGCCGGCCTTCTCCCCAGGCTCTACCGCTCCATCAATTGGGAATTCTCCTCGCCTCGCCTCGTGTATAATCTTTCAAATACGCTGGAGGTGAAGCCATCCCTACGGTGCAGAACGTGTTCGTCGGCAAGACTCGACTGATTACTAGAGTCACAATGCTCACGGTGGCGTCCAACGGTTGACGAGTGATTTGCGCCGGACATACACTCCGGCCGAGTCTGAGTCCGGGCAAGGGCTGTCATTGCCTTTTCCAGGTGGTCGACTGACCCTTGTGCCCATGCGGTGCGTTTACCTCCGCTTTCGTCAGGAGAATGGTATGACGGTGAGTGGTTCGTTATTGGGATGGACCCCGACTATCAGTCGCTGTACGTGACTTCTTCTTCTGCTGCGCCCGCCATCATCCGCCGCAGCGAGTAGTATGCGAAAACGACTTGGTGGCTTCTTATTTTAGCCCTCGTGGGTGTGTCCCGTTTTCTCTTCTGTTGAAGTAGAGTACACTGGGGTCGTCTCGTTCCTAGACGAGCTCATACATCAGCAAAGCTGCTCTGTACTGAATCCGTAGAGGCAGCCGTCTGAGAGGCTCGGGGCTGCCATACGACACTGCTGGATCAGTGCTTAGGGACTTACCTTGCAGCTATATTCTATCTGACTACCCGAGGCTTGCTTGGTGCAGTCTCAGGATCTGACACCTGACGGTTCTCTGCAGATGAGGCGTCAGTTCGGACCATAGCCGCGATGACAGCTGGCCAGTTCACCTGTGTTGTCTCTAACATGAACGCAGGCGGCCCGCACGGCGGTGTACATGTGTACGAGACTCACGGAGCTGACGCCACTTCGTCGTTGGGCTTTCTAAACGGCGTGCACACTTCATCGACCTCGTCTACACGAGCTCGCTTGTGATGCGAGGACGGGCTGCTGCGAACGTCTCTTGTGTCGCAAAAGATCACTAGCGTCCCGTGTGCCTCTGACGTTACTTACGGCGGAGCATAACGACGAGATGAGGGACTTGCCTGGTCAGCGTGGCACTGCGGCACCGTTTGTTTGTGTGTCGGTTTCGGGCATTACGAGACGGGTGCATTTCATCGACGGTACGACGGAGTGGCAGCTGTTTCGGACGATGCCACTCGGCCTTGAGCATCAGAGCAGGTAGTGCGCAGCGAGCTGTGTCACGGATATGCGCAGGTCTATGACAGACGGATTGGTGTCGACGTCGGCGGGCAACGTCAATCGCGAACGTACGCACCCTGGTTGAAAGCACATGATTCGTAGTGTGACGTGTTTTTCATTCGCGTTGATCATGGCTTGGGACGTGCGACGGACAGTTGTTGTCAGGAACCTGTGAGGCGGTGGCTGTCCGAGTCGGTTCTGGAGGCGCAAGCAGAGTGACTCTGAGACAGGCGGACAGCGAGGTATTCGCATTGAGTTGACCTCGAACTACAGGCTATTTATGCCTTCGCGCTGAAGCCTCTCTTCCCTCAGATGCACAACGCACCGAATGTCGGTCATCCTGATCGAGATAATGGAGATGTTGCGGAGAATACATACACAATGCAGGTGCTTGTCGAGACACAGCGAACAATGAAACAATTCGGACGAGCGCCGCGAAGCTGACTCGGAAACGAGAATGCACTCCTGAACATAGCCTGGCACTGGAGCCTATTTCGTCGAACGTTTGCTCCTGGGGGTCGCCGACTTAGGGCCAACTCTGCGCTGTGTTACAATGTTTCCCAAAGGAAACAAGGTCAGCGCGGCTGCCAGCAAGCAAAGCAGTGCTTCGGAGCCAAAGCCGGGTCAAGCACTTCAACTTACTAGTACTTATACAGGTAACAGCGGTATGCAAGTACTGGCAGTCCGAGGGCCACACGTGCACCGCTCGCTGCATGGTGCTACCAAACGACACGGCCCGCCCAGCGCTGATCAGCATCATGATATCCCTTGTCAGACGCTTTCTCTCGGTGCTCAACGGATGACAGCTGCTTTTGACTGCGGTAGCTACGATGCGCAGACCCCGTTGGCGACGCACTCGGTTCCCCCTCTAGTCTCTCCGGCAAAATGGGGGATGTGACTCCGAGAATGTCGAGTGAAGAGTCCCGCCACATTCGTCGGTGCAAGGCCTAATCTGGCAGGTGCTGATGGTGGATGGGTGAGTGCGGCGCCGGTCACCAACCCCAACTTTCTCAGCGCTGTCGCATGCCCTCGCCGCCCATCCCACTCGTTTCGACCTTATTGTATACTAGGGGCACCGCCCCCCTTCATTCTGCCAAATTCGCCTTCCATTGCGACGCCGGCCGCCGACAGCGAGATCAATTTCGTCCACCGAAACACAACAGTTATAAGATGGACGATCCGCTGAGCGTGCCCCTCCCACCGACGCCCGACTTCAGCAAGGTCGCCGCCAACGCGTTCTCCACCCGCTACGACCCTGACGACTCTGACGACCCCAACATGACCCGCACGCCCCGCACGCTTGTTATGTGCTTCGACGGCACCGCCAACGAGTACAACGGCAAGGTGAGATACGCCGCGTCGGGCGAAGGCGAGCATCGAGCTGGTCTGACACTCGGCACAGAACACGAACGTCGTCAAGCTCTATTCGCTCCTGAATCAAGAGCATGCCGGGCAGCTCTGCTACTACCAGGTGGGCAGCGTGCATTCATCCCGGGATCCATCCGTCCTGATCGACTGCGAATAGCCGGGCATCGGCACGTATTTGAATCCCGGCGTGGTATCCCCAGTGTTCTCCTGGGCCGCGAAGGTCCTCGACCAGGGAGTTGCTTGGTGAGCTGCCCGCCTATCTTCACGACGCATAGGCTCATCCGTCCATAGGTACCTCGACGCCCACGTCCGAGACGGATATCGCTTTCTCATGCAGAACTACCGCCCAGGCGACAAGATCTCTCTGTTCGGTGCGCACGCTCGTTATATTGTGTTTCGGCGCGTAGTTGACGCGCATTCGCCTCAGGATTCTCGAGGGGAGCCTACACTGCCAGAGCCCTAGCTGGAATGATACACAAGGTGAGTCTGAGCGGACTACCATTGCAGTACGATATGAGTACTGATAGACCTTGTAGATTGGACTCCTCCCCAGGGACAATCCTGAGCAGATCCCGTTCGCTTACAATCTCTACAAGCGGACGGATGCCGAGAGCATCACGATCGCGGCAGGCTTCAAGAAGACGTTTTGCAGAGAAGTCCAAATCGAGTTCGTGGGCGTCTGGTGAGTCCTTGACTTCGTATCGCTCTGCAGCCTGAGCTCAATTGCGCTCACGTCAGGGACACTGTCGCGAGCGTAGGCAGTCTCGTCAGCAAGACTTTGCCATTTGTCGCGAACAACACCACCATCAAGACGTTCAGACATGCCCTGGCACTGGACGAGGTACGCAGTCAGCGGCAACTCTAGATAAGGTATGACTTGTCTGACATACTTTGCTACAGCACCGCGCCAAGTTCCGCCCAAACCTGTACCACCGGCCCAGCCCTCTAGACCAGTGCACGGACAAGAGCGCTCTGAAGCAGAACGTCATGACGCCGGTCAAGAAGGGTGTCTTCCCCCCTCCGAGCCCTAGCAAGATTGCGGCTCTGTCGGAGAAGATGCGCCAGAGTCTCGGGAAGCGGTCCTCGAAGCACCATTCCAAGCACCACTCTGAGTCTGCAGGTCTGGAATGGGCGAACCTGCCATCGGCGGCGGCAGCTGAGTTTGGATGGGAAGAGAAGCCTGCGCATGGCACCGACGTGCTGGAGGTTTGGTTCGCAGGCTGCCATTGCGGTGAGCACAGCGTGGGTTCGCTTGCTCCTAGGCTGATTGGGTCCTGTCGTGCAGACATAGGGGGCAGCGCAGTCCCTGATACGGAGAAGCTCTCCCTCGCAGACATCACCCTCCGCTGGATGGTCAAGCAGATCGTGCGCGCACAGTGTGGGATAGTCTTCGACACTGACGCGCTGCACGACGCGAACATCCCCGACTCGATCTTCACGGGCCCCGACTTCCCCGTCACGCCGCCGCTCAAGGAGAAGCGGTGGCGCGACAAGCAGGCGGGGAGCAGCACGAGCCATGGGACCAGTGCAAAGCCGAGCTCGGATGGCGACGGCGAGCAGTTTGAGCGGGCTGCGGGCCTGGACAAGCAGCATGCGGTGCAGCCGTTGCACGATGAGCTGAAGAGGATGCCGCTGTGGTGGATCCTCGAGCTCCTTCCAACGAACTACAATTGGCAGGAGCCGAATGGCCGCTGGCACAATGCCTGGAGGTGGGTTTCGAGCTGCACGGCACCTGCGGATCACGGACTGAAGCGTTTGGCGTTTCAGCATCCATCTCGGCCGGGGCCGCCATCTCCCACCCGATCCAAACCTGCACATCACCGTCAAGGAACGCATGAATGACAAGGCATTGCGATACGTACCGCGGGCGACATGGAGGCGCGGCAGCGAGACGTTCGTCGATTAAACAGCCAAACCCTACACTTCGTCAGTCACCACTGCCATTCGACCTACGTGATACCCCTCAAGCCGCGCGTCCTCCTTACTCTACCTTAAACCCTATCATTATGACCTAGTGCGACTTTTCTCTCTTCTCGAGTTGTATTCCTCTTCTCGACCTGTATTTCTCCTTGTCATGTCTCCACGAACTGTACGACCTGTCCCACGGCATTTACGGTATATTAGTAGCAGATTACTAGTAGTAGCGATACTTCACTTCCACGCATGACATGATTTTAACGTTTGACGTGACGTAGGACATATTCAAACACCTTCGAGCATACGTCTGATTGCCTGTCCCTGTCATGTCGCCCGTTCGAGCCGTGTAGTATGAGCCGCATCTGCGTCAATGGCCCGCGCTCTGCCATTGCGCGGCGGTGGGTCCGCGCTACAACGTACTCAGCCTCTGACGCGTCGCAGTGATAGCAGCGCGTGTCATGGATGTCCCAAAGCTTGATCGCCAATCATCATGTGCAGATAGGGACGCTGGATGGACGAATAAGTAAATCAGTGGCCGTCTGTCAAAGTTGTGGCCGTGCCAGTGGTGGCGGGACCGCCCATGGGCGCCTAATGCCCTTTCAGGAAACTCTTGTTAGGTTACGTAAGACAATCGTCCCCAGGTCGAAATGAGCTTGCACCGTCGAGCGCCCTCTCCTCAGACTCCCGCCTCCCTCTCCCCCGCAGAGCGGCGCGGTGTCCTGTCCCCGCTGCCCCCAGCACGCGTCCAGTGTCTTCTGTAGGATCCTCCTTCACTTGCGACCAACGACCACGATGTCCGCTGCCGCTGGACCCGTCCGCAAGAAGCGCAACTTTAAGGCTCTCCAGCTCGATGTCACGAAACCATCAGCATCCCCCACCGAGCCCGCGCCCGCGCCCCTACGCGCCGCGCCCGCTCCGGGGGGCAAGAAACGACCACCGCCGATGACCCTCAAGGCACCCAAGATCCCGAACAACACCGCCGCCTCTGCCACTGGGGGCGAGAACGGTATGTTGACGGTCGACATCCCCACATCCTCTGCACCACCCACGGCCTCGATCTCTGCATCGGAGAACCGCACGAACTACCACAATACGCTGTCATCGACCCTCGCGAACCTGGATCTGAACTCGGAGCGGAAGTATGACCTGCGGAACGAGGACCTGCGGGACATGCAGGAGCTCGGGCAGGGCAACGGGGGCAGTGTGAAGAAGGTGGAGCACGTTCCGACTGGGACCATAATGGCCAAGAAGGTGAGAGTGTCTCGAACGTGTCATCACCCTCCCTGTTTACGCGTCATCTTGACATCCAGATTGTCCTCATCGACGCGAAGCCGTCCGTGCGGAAGCAAATTCTGCGCGAGCTGCAGATCATGCATGACTGCAATTCTGGGTACATTATCTCCTTCTACGGCGCGTTCATCTCCGACCCGAACATCTGCATCTGCATGGAGTTCATGGACAAAGGCTCGCTGGATGCGATTTACAAGAAGATTGGGGCCATTGATATTGACGTGGTGGCAAAGGTTGCACTGGCCGTGCTGGAGGGCCTCACATATTTGTATGATGTGCATCGCATCATCCACCGAGGTAAGCAGTCATCCTCGCTTAATCGTGTGCGGAACTGACCGCGTCCAGACATCAAGCCATCAAACATCCTGTTCAACTCACAAGGGCAGATCAAGATTTGCGACTTCGGTGTGTCCGGAGAACTCATCAACTCGATCGCGGACACGTTCGTGGGGACGTCAACGTACATGAGCGTGCGTTGCTATATCTGCCTGTTGGCGTAGCCGTAGCGACCGGATACTAATAACCATTTCAGCCTGAACGTATCCAAGGCGCACAGTACACCGTCAAGTCCGACGTGTGGTCATTGGGAATTTCGCTCATCGAGCTTGCTCTGGGCCGCTTTCCCTTCTCCGACTCTGACGGCGATTCGGATCTCTCTGACTTCGAGGGCACGCTTTCTCCTAGTCGGCCACTGCCGCCTAGGAGGACGCAGGAGGAGAAAGACAAGAAGAAGAAGCGCAAGAGCAAGGGTGTAAGCTTGCAGGGCGGGGGATGACGATGAGCATCTTGGAGCTGCTGCAGCATATCGTGAACGAGCCTGCACCGCGGCTGACGCCGGAGGGACGGTTCCCGAAGGAGGCGGAAGACTTCGTCGAAAGTTGTCTGTTCAAGGAGCCTGATATAAGGAAGACGCCTAAAGATCTCCTGGTACGTTCACGGCACTTCATCGTATACCCCCAGTGCTCACCACATCTTGTAGAAACATCCTTGGGTAGAAAATGCACGAACGTCGACATTTGACCTCGAGGCATGGGCGTCGACGTTCTAACATGTCCCCGCTCTCCCGCTCAATCAGCACGCGCATTTGGATCTCTGCGTTGTTTGTACCACAAGCCGTTGCTGGCCCCCAGCCAAAGCCCGCTATTGGTGCCTGCATATACCCGCAATGTTTCGCCGTTCGTCCGCTGCCGCTGCTGTGCACGCATACCTGGCGACGTCTAACTTCCCGCCCTCGCAGGCGATGTAATATAGATCAATATGGGCAATATCGGAACCTCGAATACTCATCAGATACTACAGTGTAAGACGGGCGTAGGGGAGTGCCGGTGCTTGTAGTTTGTATACTATAGCGTGAATTATGGATGCGGAATGGAATGCGTTGTGACTATGGAGGTGAACGGGTGCTGTCGGCGCAAACAGTAGCCAGGTACAGTCTTAAGTTCTACCGCTTACCCCGTTTTGACCCCCTTCCCTCCCAGTGGACCCTCCGCGTCCTCTACCAGCGTTGCTCCCCCTTCTACCTGGCTTCGTGGGCTTCCTGTTCGCCCGAGATGCTAGAGATGGACCTAAGCATGAGTTTAATATACGAGGCACGGAAATCATGGGTTGGCCTTACTTGGGGATCCATCTGCCTCTTCCTCCTCTGCGAAGTCTGTGCCCGCGTCCGTCCAGCTGCGACACTGTCTCTGGGAGTGGCAGCAATGCTCTCGTCTCCGCTCTCCTGGGTCAACGCGCTGCTATCACTATCGCCGCCAATGAGCCCAGCCATATTCTTGAGCTTGCTCCTACCCTTCTTTGATGATCGCGCTGACGGACCGATTGGTATTGGGGAGGGTGCGGGGAGGTAGACGGCAAGGACACGCTTCCGCGCATACGTCGCGCGAATACGAGGTTGTCGAACGTGTCTTCTTGCGGGAGCGAATACTCATGCCGGAAGAAGGGGTGCATTGAGAGATTGTCTGACGGTGAAGGGGATCGTACAGGTATAGAGGACGGAGAAGGGATGTCATGTATGTCAGGAGGGTCATAGCCGTCTACCTCCTGTCGCGGGTCAACCGCCAGCGTCCAACGGAAGCAGCTGGCACTTACAATCCCCTCCAGAATGTCCATGTCATAGCAGCTTCGCAGCTTCTCCATAGGGCGTCCGTAGAAATGGCCCGACCAGTGTCTCTGAGGATCGCGTTGCGAATAGTGAGGACGTGGAAGTGGCGGTGGAGGCCGACCGGCCTTGCGCGCATCATCGAGCGGAAAAAGGCGATCTCGCCCTCGACGGTGTCCAGGAAGTTGACGGATCCTTCTCTGGCCTTGATCTCATCCATCTTGAGAGGTCGCGAGGGCGTGCAGAGAGGACAACGGGGAGCACATTCACTGTTTCATTGAGCGGCGGCTGCACGGTGCGGGTGGCGGAGGGACAAACAACCTGCCTTGCGCTTACTGAACGACCGCTGATTGCCACCACTCCGTGTTTGGCAGGTTCAGTGGGTCGCGCCTCCGCTCCTCTAGCCGAATTCGACCTCCCTCACCTCTTTCTGCGCGAAAACCCATCTTTTCATGCTGAAAAGTTGGCGTCAGGCGGCCGTTGTGTGGGTAATGCCCACAGCTCTCGCCTAAGCATGCTGAGGACGTCACTATTGAAATTGTGTCGCTCCCGCTGCCACGTAGCATTGAGAGTGGACATGGCCTGCAGAGCGGATGCTCAGGCGGACGGCGGTCACTTCTTGTGGTCGGTCTCCTACCTAGACTCTTGGCATTGGATAGAGTTGGGCGTTACTAAGCATTTCTGGAAGGGCTAGGATCCAGAACATGCAGCACTGGCAAAGATCAGAGCATGTTTCAAGTGCAGATGGCCCATCTATTCATATCGATTAGGTGAGTCTTACCGGGTTTCTAAATACTTGATAACACTCGGAGACATTTTCATCGGTTAACAGCTTTGGAGGTCAAGTCGAGGACAAGGGGAAAGATTTCCTGGTCGCCGGAGTGATCACAGGACTAGGCGTTGGCCACTCGCGTTGCCAAACAGGGAAAGGTATTTCGGCCAACGTAGCAACCATTTCCGGTTTAGGGCGTTTACCTTGTCGCCTAAACATTGGCTCCCGGACCCAAGGTAATGGCCAGACGTGGCCGCCTCGCTTAAGAGATTGTATTTAGTCTGCTAAACACAGGTCGAACTGCAAAACGCTCTCTTCCCCTACGTCCATACCCTGTACTAGACATATCCCCTTCCGTCTGTCATCGTGCTATCTTCGCTCTCCACCTCGCTTTATACTGCTATTGCAACCCTCTCCAATGTTCCCTCCTGGCGAGAAACCGAACATTGGCCATCCGACGCGGATGGTCCCTCGAGATACCGCTAGATCCACTATTACCCCCTCGACAACAACCCCTACGACAAGATGACTGGCTCTTCACCTCCCTCACGAGCGGAGTTCCCATCCCCAACCGCAAGCGTTCTGGCTCGCAGAACAACGATCAGAGAAGTCCTCCATTCGTGAGTCGCCGCCTCGTCCTCAGGCGTTCGGCGGGCAGCTGGAAAGGTCCCCGAGCTTGACCCCTCGTCTATCACGCTCCCGTACCCCATGGGTCTTCCCCTCCCCGTTCTCCCCCATCTCAGAGGCTGTCCCGCCGCCCCTCCGTGACCTCAACGACGATCGTTGGAGATGGCTCCGTTTTCTCCGCTATTCCAACGCAAGATGCGGAGTCGCACTCTCTCACTAGGCGTCCCCATGTTCGGAAGCCCTCTGCCGACCAGATTGGACTTGGTCTCAGTCCGTCGCAGTCTCGCGCAACTCCGAGTCAGGACGGTAAGGCGCACGATGGGCACGCCAGAGACAGAAACCAGAGAGTCCCCGGTGGATCGTGGTCTGCGCAGGACGTCCCGGAAATGGACGCGCAGCCGGCGGATCCGATTCCTCGTCAACGCAGTGGGCCCACTGGAGGTCCTTCCTATCTGACGGCGAGCAGGCCAATTGCGAGGTTGACACCCGCGTCCCTCGTGCCTTCCTCTCCCCGTTGGCACAGACACCCATCCAGTTCTCTGATAGCGGCGGCGAGTGGGACGATGACACTTCCTCGCGTCTTTCCCGCTGTGCTCGTCGCTGGCTCCCTCCAGGCGCGGAAGTATTGCCCCGGACGTGGACAAGGTGGAGAACAACATTTCCCCGTGTTCAAGAACTACTACGAACTCCACGGGGTCGTCTGTCGTCGTGACCTTTCCCGCCTGTCGAGGCAAGCGAAAGTGTACTTGGAGCAACTCGTTGAGGCTGAACAGATCGTTGCTGGGTCTGCCGGGTCGATATGCTACGCAGCATCGTACAACACAGCAGCGAAGGCACTCGGCTTTTCGCGCCAGCTCATGTCGAGCTACTTCGACACCATCGAGGTCCGCGCGAAGGAGAAGAACTGTGACGAGGTGCTCGCGACGGGGTACCAGCTCATGGAGATGACCATGTCCAACTTCCGTAACGTCTTGCAGACCGTCGAGCTGGAGAAGGAGATGTCGAACCCCGCCGCAGAAGACTCTGAAACGATAATCTCCACTGCGGCGACCATTGGTCACGACGTCCCGAAGGCTCCGGCTGAAAAGAAGGCGTCGGTCGAGAAGAAACCTGGCCTCTTTGACCGGATCCGCAAGGTCTCTTTGGGGTGCATTGCGGCGCTCGACATCTCTTTTCCTCCCACTCCCGTTGCGAAAGCTTCACGCGGACCATACCAGGGCTCGAATGTCACGCTGGAAACCCGAACTGTGCGCGAGTCCAGCATCTACACTCCTTCGCTAGCCTCCGAAACGCTCGGCTGGGATTATATGTTCCTGTCGCCCGTGACCGACGGATCGCCCCAGTCGCTGAACGTCAGAGCCTCTCTGGCCCTCTTCCCCGATGCCGACTCCAAGCGACCCGACCTGCCAACCGTGAAAGAGGAGGAGTTGGACGTCGTTCGTGGGAGGACGGTTCCGTCACCCGGGCTACTGTGCGTGGGCTGATCCGCATCTTCACTGAGCCGACGGAGATGGTGAAGAACGACATGGCCGACCTGATCGACGCGTTCTTCTTGTTCTCACCGACCTTCACGACCGCCCAGGCCCTCTTTGAGTTGATCATGGAGCAAGAAGGCCAGAGACCTCCTCGTGGCCTCAACGAGCAGCTGTCGACTGCTTGGAAAGTGCGCCACGACGGCACGCGGATCTATGTCGCCCACTTGATCTGCCTGTGGCTCGAGTCTCACTGGGACAAGGGGCTCGACAAGCAGACCGAGGCCGACCTGCTGGCTCGAATCGGAGTGCTGAGCAGTCGCTTTGCCGCCGACCAAGGTATTCCTGTGGAGATCGCCCACCAGCTCATCGACTCCATCCGCAACCGGGGTAGCTGGGCCGACAAGGAGAAGGCGCGTACGGAGGCCAACATCGCCGAAGACATGTACTCCGAGGCGCTCTTCCGCGGGAACCTCGACCAGATCGTCTCCGCGCTGACGCGTCCTGAGGACTGGAACGCGCTCGACATCACCTACTTCCACGATGACGGCGGACCCGAGATGATCGCGCGCCAGCTGACCGCCATGGAGGCGGAGCTGTTCCACAGCTTCCAGCCGCGGGAGCTGATCGAGTTCGAGGACCGCGATTTGCAACGCAAGCTCGAGAATTGGCGCCAGTTCTCGGAGGCGCTGACCCTCTGGGTGACCAAGAGCGTCGTGCAACACAGCGATGTGACGCTACGCGCGAAGGCTGTGACGGTGTTTGTCACTGTGGCGGCGGTAAGTCACCCGAGAACTATGCATGCCAGGATGGGGGCTGATTGTGTCGCACCGTTAGGTCTGCAAGTCCATGCGGAACTACAGTTCCGCTCTTTCGATTTATCTCGGGTTGACCACCGTCCCCGTTAAGCGGCTCATCCTGACGAACGACACTGTCCTGCGATATTTCAAGGACATTCGCGACGAACTAGGCCAATTCTTCACTGGGCGCTCAAACTTCGTCGAATACCGCGCAGAATTGCCGGTTAATTTGCCGACCGTACCACTTGAGGGTGAGTAATCGCCCGCACTCCAGGAATGTGGTTCCTAATGGTATTCTGTTGTCGTAGTGACCATACTGAGAGACATCAAGACGAGCCGCGAGATCCTCCTCCATGACGGCAAGTTCACGGCGCAGCATACGGCAGCACCCACCGAGCAGATGATCGCGCTCAAGTACTATCGCAACATGCGACGGACCATCCGTGGTGAGTATGACCTACCTTTGTCTCCGCGTGCTGCTTTCTGACCCTGATCCGACAGACCTCGAGAAGTGCCGCGGCGAGTACACGACCCTCAATAAAGTCGACGTGGTCTACGATTGGATCAAGCACAACACTGATCAGTTGAAGGGCAAAGTCTGGGAAGAATGCATAAGTGATTACAAGCAGATGAGGTCGGTTATCGCTGCTGTCGTGTGCATTATCCTGGCTCATTGCCTGCTCGCAGTTTGAAGGCCGAACCGTATTTAGACTAATAATGAAGACTCCACCAAGCCGTAATATCCCAAGACCGAAATCGCTCACGACACCGATGCCAGGCGCACCTAATATCGTTTCTTGTCTTGCTCTCCTGATCTGCACTGTGCTCTCACCTGCTATTGTTATGTGCGCAGCTATCCAATTGACGCTATCCCCTCACGATCCTTTGTAGCAGTTACCACACTCCTTACCTCACAGATGTGCTCTCTACTCTCGTTTATTCCGCAGCCTGTATCAAGTA
>NW_025955604.1:0-18988 GCF_022376445.1 Fomitopsis serialis
CTATCGCTATCAGTGTACGTTCGGCTGGGGTAGTAACGAACGTGCGGCGCACGTAGTACACAGCCTACGTGGATGTCCAATTACTTCATCACACAGTTGGCCCGGCGTAAACCTTAGACTCTTGTAGGGGCAAAACTCCGCGACCGGTTCTCCGACGCCAAGTTGGCGTCGCATCGGCATAACCGCGCAAGGACCGCTTTACGAGGCCATGGCGGAACATATCCATGAAGCGTACTTACCGTGACTTACTAAGTCAAGGACGTGTTGGACGGAGCCACAGGCCGCATCAAGACGCTTTCCCCAGACCGTACCGCGGATGCTTTCTATCATCAAAGTTCTGAATGAAGATGCCATCGAACGCCCATGTCTTGTAATCATATCGACACTCCAAACCATCCGGTTCGCAGGTCTTGTTGGGGGCACCTCGCGCTTACCGTCTCGGAAGCGCTCGCTGTCCCGCGCTCGTAGACAATGCTCTGTCGAGGCGCTCGTGCCTCGTGCCTCACCAGACCGTCAAGACATATATGCGCGGCATTCGGAGAGTGATTTGCAAGAGGGATTCTCGGACGTACTGCCAGGGTTTGCCAACGTGAATAACCTTCCTCGAACAATAGCTGGTCATTTATGTGATCAGCTTCAGGAGAGGTATGATCAAACGTGAAAAGACCTGATGGGGCTGTCGTCGCGAGCCCTGGCCACGCCAGAATACATCTAGCACATAATTAGAAAACTGCACATACGCTGGGGTATTACATGAGAGTCACTGCGCTCAAACGACATAGGTACAGACAGTCACTAGAATCTGCGATGATAGGCAATGACCAATCGCCACTTGTTCTGCTCCTGATAGACTTCGTACGTGCCCATGTCTGGCGGGCTTGCACCATCAGGCCCGCTGTAGGTCGTCGAACCTTTTGCAAGGACGACGGTCATTTGCCTGGGATGGAAGAAACTCTACACAGAAATGTCACAAAGGATGAAAGGGTGCAAGAAATACAGCTGTGCTTACCGCGTTCCATTGGTCGACCAGCTCGGCTACTGCAGTACTCTTTCTACTCTTCGTCATTTGATCAACCCCCATCGACACGAGCGCCCCTACACGACGCAGTCATCAGTCAATGATTGAGATACCACATGAGAAAGAGCGACGAACCCACTATCCCAACCCTCCGACCCATCTGTGCCGAGTTGGACGTGAGCGAGCTCGCCAACTTGACATCATGCAAGAACCTCTGCCAATCGTCTTCGAACACATCATGCGTAGCAAACGGATGCGGCGCGACCCTCGATGGCGGCGCGACTAGAGGAAAGCCTCTGTCGAGATCTTTGTCCAGACTCTTGACGGACGCAGGCTCGAAAGGTTCGTAAGGAAGATCCGGGCGCGCAGGGCGTCGGAACGAGGGGGGCGGCGGATCGAGGAGCGCGCCCACGCCCTGGTCTGGCCCGAGGCTGCTCACCAAGGCCCCACTTATCACGCCTCTACCTCTCAATCCCGCAGGGGACGATCGTATGCCAACATCACGGGTATACTGCAGGAATACGCATCAGCGTCACCCTACCCCTGCATGGAGGATGTCCCTACAAGTAATTCCCGAGGTGTCATCCTCGGAGACAGGCGTCCTAGTCCTAGGCGGGAAGAGGGGTAGAGGCTTGTGCTACTCAAGTGTTAGGGCCTCCGCAAACGCACATAGGATACGGGTACATACCTCTCGTACATCTGGTTCCTGTCACTGTATCCAGAAGTCGGCGCATAACCGGGAGACGCATAGTTCATGCCAGCAGGGGGGATCGCATAATCGCTGCGAGTCTGATACGACGCGCCGGGCTGGGAAGCATAAGGACTATGCAGCTGATTACCTGCCCCGGAGGTCCCTGCATATTCGGCATACGGTTGGCTGGGCATCCCCGACGGTGGTTGCCCTGCATAAGGCTGGTGGAATCCGCGGGTCGATTCATAGGACTGGCGACCCTCGTAAGGCATAGACGCATCCTTGGTCCACGGCTCATTTGCGGCATATGCTGCAGTCGATCCCTCGGTCAATATACGCCTCGGGAGTGGGTAAGTAGGCCGAACGAAACTTGCCTTCCTCGCGGAGGAAATCGTCGGCAGGAGGACCCCTGTCCGAACGATAGGAGGCATTGGGCGGTGAGCCATACCTAGCCGAGTGATCGTCGACGCCCGTATATGGGGGCGGGACTTCCCCATAACCAGCACCGATGGGAGGATGGTTATGTGGGCCTTTTTCCGAGGGTGCGTACGCGTCGAGTGTCATCGTGATAGTAGGGTGCGGTAGTTGCTGAAGCTTTGGTGGATGTTGTAGCAGGATGATGGGTGCACCGGGGCTGGAGACAGCCCCTGTATATAAAGGCTGCATTATGCAATTACGCGGCCACGGTCCCAGACAGGCTTTGTGTCAGACGGTCCAACATTATTACTCTGAAGCGAGCGACACCGCTACGGTAGCGAGACGCCTGTCGCTATAGAGTCTCACTGTTGACAGCCAGCGGCATGATTCGCACTGCATCCTCGAGGTTCGGCCAGATCAATGTATTGCCCTCCGAGACAGTTGCTGTGAACGAGCGGTCGATCGACTGCAGTGGCCGATCGAAGGCCGACCTCTGAAGCGCTGTTAGAGGTTAGACGGCTAGGAGAGCCCGCAAAGCTGCGCTTATGAAGTGCCTGCTAGACCTGCCTAAACAGCAAACCAGCCGATCGACATCACCAGCACCCCACAGCCATATGATGGCAGCGAACGCTCCTGCAGACTTCGTATCAAAATCGGCCAAGAAGAGGCGCGACTCACCTACCAAGGAGATCGTGTATTGGGCTTTTCGAGTAATTCGGTCACGTCGGTGTAAGAGGCACGAGAGCAAAGATAGATGGGAAAACGCATACGGACACTGATTGCGATAGCCTCGACCGTTGAACACGACCGGTGGTAGCCGTGTATCTTCCCTTCATAACCAATATGCTTCCGCGCGAGGAGCCGCATGCTCCCGGTCTCAGGCGGCAGTCGTTGATGACTTGAAGTTGAAAATTGTATTGCGAGAGATCGAAGAGCCATTGAACAGCGCGAAGACGAACGCGAACCTATATCATGCGTGACCAAACCCACCAAGACGTTTTCACTGCCATTTTCCGACAATATACGAATCGCTATCATGCCGGGTACCCGCTCCTTCGTCCGCGCTTCGGCCTTGAACCACGTCTCCTTCCCCCCTTGGATCGCGACGCATCGCCTCCTTCCATATCAGTGTCCATCACGAAGTCGCCGTGGCTATCTCCGCCCTGAAGGCCCGGTTGCTTTGAAGAGAGATCCACTCTCTCGCGAAGGGACGCAGTCGAAGTCTCTGGTGCGATAGGCGCAGCGTCATTGAGCGACAGCCTGTCGAGAAGCGACGACCCTGTGCGCCTCATCAGGTCAGGCCGTGCATCGTCAACGCGAACTATTGCCGTACGCCCAGCGACTTCGTCCGGAAGTAGTCTATCAGCTACCGGTGATTCCTCTGGCGACGCCTTCGTCATCGGGGGCGGACGACGGATACGGACAGGCTTGGACGTCTTCACCGGTTCCTCTAATGGTTGAGGAGCCGGTGCAGTATGCAACAGGCGTACACGATCCGGGTGAATCCTGGTTGCGCTATTGGCGGGGGAGACATCGCGGGAAGGTTCGACGCCTGGGCGATCCCAGGCAGACGCGTCGTCTTCACGGACGGGGGCCTCATTCCGGACGTCACGATAGTCGGAGTGCCGAGTTGGCTCGATGTAGACATCACGATTGACGGGGCGAGGAGGAAGCGACGCAGGCGGCGGCGCCAGGGAAGCGTGACGGTCATTGTACAATGGTCCAAGTCGATCTTCGAGACTAGGTCGCCGACCGCGGGGCCGAACATCCACGGGACTCTTGCGACCGCCAGGGGGATCAGAAAGCCCGAAGTCAGATTGCCGACCTGGACCAACTGAACCTGGCCCAGTAGCGGATCGAGTGGATTCGCGGACGGGCTCCTTGTCTCCTCGAGCATTGTGGTTCCCATTGGATCTCGTGGGTGGGTTCGCACCGTCAGTCGTGCGCCACGAGTCAGGTTCGGTCCTGGCTGGTCGTTCGGGAAGTTTGTGCATAAGTTCCACTTTCTTTGTATCCTTGCTATGCATCTCGAGTTGTGCCGACTCTTCCCTTGTCATCCAGATGCGAGGCTGTGTGTCAGGGGGAATGGGGGCAGATGGCTGAGCATGCTCTGGGCCGAAGCGACTCTGCAGAGACTTTAGTCCTCGCTTAGTTGTTCAACGACTCCAAATTGACATACCACACGAGGGCCACGATCCTTGCGTTCTGAATAAGAATCACCCCGCGGCCGCGAGAGCAAAGGCGGTCGGTCTTCAACTGGTCGAGCGGGCAATCTTTCAACACCCTACAATGACAATGTCAGCAAGGGTAAGAGCGAATGCATGCAAGTAAATACTGACGGAATCAACACGACCAGCGCTCGAGACAGACGGACGACGAATTCCCAGACGACTATCGTCAAGGGGCACGGCCGATCTCTCTGGACTCCCAAATGGCGGGTCAGGCGACAACGGATAGTCCTGTAGCCTAGGTAAGGATTTTCGCTTCTATACTAATGCTGACGCATGCTCACTCTGCCTCTGCCAGGTCCAATGCGCGGAGCTGCGAGGGTATTTGCGGGAGGCAGCCTGTCTTGTAGGGGAAGCGTGCCGTCCGGCTCATGCATAGGCGGTATCTTCCTATTGCCTATGGGGACGAGATTCGTTCCTGATATCGACTTGGGAGGTGGGGGTCCAAATGACGGCTCCTTCGTAGGGTTCTGGAATAGCGATGAAGTAGACATGAGAACGAGGGCTGCAAGACGAGGATCAAAGGACGGACAACTTCGAGTATCGGGCGCGACACCGTTCTATGGCCGCCACGGGGAGTTGACGGGCTGCCGATGTTCCAAGAACTCGCATGGGATGGTGGTGGCGGAGGCAGACCTTGCGTCTCCAGAGGAGGGAAGCGCTGCGAGGGAACATGGCCCATGGGCTCTCGTCCACCTGCCATAGCTCGCGGACCTCTCGGTGCGTCACCAGGTACATCACCCATGCGATCGGCATACATGGACGAACTCGGTCTGGAAGGGCCGTCAAAGCCACGCTGAGATGGCAGGCTAGCCGGACGGTCGACGTCCATCGGCTCAGGAGCGTAATCTCTAGGACCCTGTGACGGCAAATCGTCAAAGCGGCTGCCGGGTCTACTTGTCAGAGCAGATCTGATAGGGGGCGGACGACCACGTCCATCGTATTCGACCTCGCCGATAGTTAAAGGTCCCTGGCGACGGGGCGGAGGCGCGTCAGTAGGTACATCGACATATCTCATTGGTACATCGTCTTCGCGCGGCCCTCGAGGGGGTATGTCGACGTAGCCACGCCGACTGCCCTCAGCAGCAGGGGTCGGTGGCGGCAAGAGTTCTTGCACTGGAGCATGGCGAGCCTCTCGGAAACGGGCGCTTTGCGGTGGTAGAGGAACACGCTTGCGAGGACCTGCAACCATGATGCAACAGCGCATATAAGTAGTCAGGCGTAAGATATTCGCGCAAAGGCCACAGCCACTCACGTTCATCTTGAACAGGTGAAGAGAACCCCGTCTGTGGACGTGCTGGCAGTCCATGCGGTGGTAACGCATCTATGGCGCTACCTCGACGAGGTGGGAGATCGTCATCACGCTGATCGTCGACTCGCCTTCGCTTGGTGTCATAACCATAGCTGGGATCCATACTATCAGCTTCTCGCCCTCGACGCTGAGGTACAGAATCGACTGGCGGGTAGTCATTGAAACCACGTGGAGACGATTGCCTTGGTAAAATCGGGGGTCTCTCTGGCCATGCTCTTTGTCTTGAAGCAGGTGGCGGAGGAATCGATGCTTGAGAGCTCCCAGGCGACGAGCCGCGAGAGAATCGACGGGCACCGGGTGGGGAAGGCACACGGAGGTGCGGCGGCGGTGATCTAGTCCCTGCAAGATGAAAACGGACAATGTAAGGAGGGCGACGAACGGAGACGCAGACAAACGAGAAAGTGGAAAAGGGTGACTCCAGGGTGAATGTCCTTGCGCCGCGTACGAGAAGAGGTCGGGTAATGGGAGAAGGGGACTACGGCGCTCGACTCCCAAGGCTTCTCGAGACAGCCAAATCGACCACGTCCTCCACCTCGGGAGGAGTTCACACGCCGGAGACGCGATAGATGGGAGGATGCGAATAACGTACTAGGTGCCGACCAGTCATTGGGACCACGACGATTCGTCTGTTCTCGATCCAAGGATGCGTTTCGAGGAGAGACGTCGAAGTCCATGCGGTCCTGCCGACCACGGGCACGACTGTGGCGAGGCGGAGGGTCCACGTCCATCGAAATGCGAGACGAGTGGTTGCCACGTCGTACGTCGGCCAAGTCGCGCTCCTGCGCCCTCGGAGGTGTTTGCTCTCTGCGCGAACGCCCAGACCGCTCCTCGCTTCGGTAGTCCCGACGAGCAGGTGGGGACAACGACCGTGTGCGACGCCGCTCTGGCAGCGGATGAGGAGATGGCGCCCTACCTGCTGTGTACGAGTCTGCGTACGCAGCTTGCACTGGTGAGTGGGCTGTCCGACCGTCACGTCTGTCGCTCAGCTCTGTGCCGCCAGCACCACCAGGAGCCGCAGCAGGACGGTAATGTCGATCTTCGTACGAGAGATCGTCCGCAGCCCGTTTCGATTCCTTGCGACCCGTCCGCCGCTCCGGCGAAATAACGCGTCGGGAAGGTGACACACCTTCCCTTCCGCGCGACACGCCTCGCTCCTTGTCCTTTGCCGGGGACGACTTGCCGCTCACCGGTTGAGTCCAAGTGGACTCGTGCGTTTTGGTATTATAGTAATACTGTTCGCCCCCACCGCTCCTAGCTTGTCGGAGTTCCCAGTCCGGAGGAAGCGCGTCGTGGTTGCTGCCGGAGACGGGCATCCCGAGGCCATTCGTCCGCGGCTCGCGCTGTATCATGGAGCTAGCCAGAGTGCTCGCCTGAGCAGGAGACGGATGCACAGGTGCCACGGATAAGACAGGTTTCGGGGGAAGTGCATGAGTGAGCTTGCCGACAGACTGAGAACGTCGCAGGTGGGGCGAATCCGGATCGCGAGGTGGCGCCGCCGACTGCTTCGAGCCATAGGATTCTCGCTTGCCATGAGACGTCGAATAAGAATTTGGAAGCTGAGCAGCGACCTCCTGCTCCGCAGCCTGGTACGAATAGTAGTCCTGCATGTCGTCCTCGTCGCCACCAAGCGAGACTGCATCTTCCGCGTCTTCTGGGCCGTGCTGGGCAGTCTGCTCGTCGTCCTCATGTCCCCAGTCGAGCACCTCCGCATCGTCCTCCATGCTGGCGACAATATGCAGATGGTGAAAGTGGTCGTCGTGCGGGGGGAAGGTGAATGTGCACAGAGGGAAGGATGAGGTCGAATACGTATTCGGCATACGCCGAGACTCCGATGATGGACTTGCGCACGATCACGTGCTCGTACTGCGCGAGCGTGACGGTGTCGCCGGCTGCAGGTTGCTTGAGGCAGCTCGACCGGCAGACAGCGACGACCGACGGTGGCGACAGCGACGAGGCTGCATAGACGTCCAGCTGTCGTGTACTAGGCTTTGTGCTTGCACTTCTTGCTTACCCAGGACATGTCTGTCCTTCCTCTCAGTTCACCTACGTTTCCCCGCAATGGCAGTCCAAGTCCAGGACCCATGCGGTCGTCTGGATCTCTCTCGAACCGCATTCCAGTCATATTCAGACGACTCGCGCGCTTTCAACAAATGGTGTGCAATTTTCTGACCGAAATCTCCTGATTCCACTCATGCTGGGAAGTAGGACTTCGAGCTGGCGGCTTGGCAACTTACATACCTATGTCTGGCGCCCAAGAGAGTGTGAGCACTTCCTAGTAGAAAACACAAGGTGGCATTGACGATTGCTGCTAGCTATCGTAATGTCTATTTTCATAAACGTGAGGTCAACAATAGTTATCATGGACGTTCGTACTCATGTCGAGTTTATACAGAGACGAAGAACACATGGGCGAGAGACGACCCCGCGATTCTCATTCTCATTTCAGGATGTCTCGCAGGTTCGTCTGGTGCGGTTAGATGAGACACAAGTGATATTGACCTTAAGATTCATAGTGTCTGCCGTTGCATGGTCCGTGGTGTACTCGTACTCACCGTTCCAGGCAATCGAGCTTGCATTCCTGATGATCCTCCGAGACTACCTCTTGGTCGGTGCCATCATGGCGACGATACTGTGGTATGATTCATAGTATGGCAATGAGTCTTGTGCGAACTGATGAAAGTGTCTTTACTTAGGTTGTTCTCCAACAAAGCTCTACTCAGTCCACCATCGCATTCTGCCCCATCGGACTCGGCGGTTGAGTGGGCGTATGCCTTCGATGTGCATACGAACGCGTTCTTCCCACTTTACCTCACGCTATATCTCGCGCAGTTGTTCCTGGTGCCGATTGTGCTGAGAAGCAATTGGATATGCCTGTTCATCTCCAACACTCTCTACCTCGCTGCGTAAGCCGTCGTCTACATCCAGATGGTATGTCACTCATGCAATCATAGTTTTGCACAGTACACCTACGGGGTTTACTTGGGGCTGAACGGTAAGGATGCTGCGCAACTCTACTCCAATCCATATTAATTGACGTCCTTGGTTAGCTCTGCCATATCTTGTTCGCACGGAGATCCTTCTTGCACCGCTACTTCCGCTGTTCACGGGATACATTATATCATTATTGGGCTTCAACATTGCAAAGCATGTTCTACCTATGTATTTCGGCTCGTAACAACACGTATTGTAGCCTTTGCACACTATTATTCTGGGAAGCTGTGTCGATCCGGGTACCTCCTAGGATGCAGTGCGGTACAGCCCGATGGAAAGGCAATACAGAGTAACAAACGGTCTTAATGACGAGGTCTTATCGAATCAGTGGGACATTGAGGCTCCGCTGATGCGTCCTATTAACGTTTGTAATCTGGTCTTTGCTGTCGCGACAGGGCGATCGTGGTCAAGGTATCCCGCTTCAATCTTCACCACGACCATCTCCTCCGGCCGCTCACTACCTGTCGACGATGAGCGGTACACGCAGTCAGATTGAGAAGGCTATCGGTCAAATACAAGACAAGCAGCCTATACCAGAAATTGACTTCACCCAGCACCAGCTCGACAATGGGTTCACCATCAGCACCCAGGAGCGCGTCGTGAAAGAGGTATGCGTCGCGTGCACACCATCCTCAAACATGTGAACATACTAATCGCTCTGTTTCTTCATGTATGTGTAGGTGCAAGCACCTGCGATGGCCATTCCTACGGACGAGCAATTCTTCTCGCATGAAGATCCCACGAAGCCAGATGTCGCATTCCTCAAGAACCACTTCTACCGCGAGGGTCGATTGTCAGAAGAACACGCCATGTATATCTTGGAGAAGGCGACTGAGCTGTTGCGAGCAGAGCCAAATCTGCTCTACGTCGATGCGCCGGTCACAGGTGCGCCGCCTAGTTCATGCGGTGGCGAGCGCGACTCGCTAACGTCTCACCCCTGTTGTCATAGTCTGTGGTGACATACACGGCCAATATGTGAGCAGTTGTGCCCCGGATCTGCTGTGGCTGGTGCTGACTCTGTGTAGTACGATCTTATGAAACTGTTCGAGCTCGGGGGCAGTCCAGCAACCACGCGGTACCTCTTTCTAGGCGACTACGTCGACCGAGGATACTTCAGTATTGAGGTATGTTGCATCGCTCGCTGTTCTAAGCGTGTCCTGAGCTTCATGCCTTGTGCAGTGTGTGCTCTACCTGTGGTCCCTGAAGATTTGGTACCCGGACACCATGTTCCTCCTGCGCGGCAACCATGAATGCCGTCACTTGACGGATTACTTCACCTTCAAGCTTGAGTGTATGTCACATAAACCGTCTACGTTATCTGCTGCTTACGTCCCAGCAGGCAAACGTAAGTACTCAGAGCGCCTCTATGACGCGTGCATGCAGTCGTTCTGCGCGCTGCCTCTCGCTGCTATCATGAACAAGCAGTTCTTCTGTATCCATGGCGGTCTCTCGCCCGAGCTCCAGACGCTCGATGACATCCGTAATGTACGCGGTCTTCCATTCGTCCGAATTTGAAGCCACGAGAACTCACTAATATGCAGATCGATCGGTTCCGGGAGCCTCCCACGCAGGGTCTGATGTGTGATATTCTCTGGTCTGATCCTGTCGAGGATTTTGGCCAAGAGAAGATGAACGAGAGTTTCGTGCATAACCATGTCCGCGGTTGCTCTTACTTCTTCACGTGAGTGTTGTCCGTCCCTTGGCGAGGGTACGCCACCGATGATGTCTACGACTCCAGGTATCAGGCAGCATGCCAATTCTTGGAACGCAACAAACTCCTTTCCATCATCCGAGCGCATGAAGCGCAGGATGCGGGGTATCGTATGTACCGCAAGACCCGAACAACGGGCTTCCCATCTGTCATGACCCTCTTCTCCGCCCCCAACTACTTGGACGTCTACAACAACAAGGCCGCTATCCTCAAGTACGAGAGTAACGTCCTCAATATCCGACAGTTCAACGCCAGCCCCACCCGTACTGGTTGCCGAACTTCATGGACGCCTTCACGTGGAGTCTACCCTTCGTCGGTGAAAAGAGTGCGTCTGTTCCCTGTCTGTTGAGACAATAGAGTGATTGACGTTGTGCAAGTCACCGACATGCTTCTGGCGATGCTCAACTGCTGTTCCAAGGAAGAGTTGGAGGAGGAGAGTTCAGACGAGGAGGTCGATGAACCGCTCGTATCGTCAGGAGGTGCCATTTCTGAAGAGTCTTCGGAGCGCCGTAAGGTCATCAGAACAAAATCCTTGCTGTCGGGCGGATGGCGCGCGTGTTTGCTCTCCTTCGGTGCGACTCTCGCCCACAAATGTGTCATGACACTCATATCGTTGCAGGGAGGAGTCCGAGAGAGTATCGGAACTCAAAAACATTTCCGGCTCAGCTAAGCTGCCATTCGGACGCTTGCGTTGGGAGCAGAGGGTATCAAGGATGCTATCACTGGCTTCGAGGATGCGTACGTGGACACGCATACGCACTATCACTGTCTCTCACCATTTTTCCGCAGCCGCAAATCCGACATCGAGAACGAACGTCTGCCGCCGACCTCTATGATGCTGAGTCCGATGAAGGTAGGGCTATCCTGTCGTCCGGCCCTGCGTCGCCGGAGGGAGCACCGGTCTCCCCGCCGCCTGCCTCTGGCGTGGCACGCGCACTAGAGCAGGCGATCTCCAGTGGCTCCGTTACACCCCTCAGCACGTCTGGTCCCAGCACCCCTGCGTCGCCATCGTCGCCGACAGCCTCCCTGCGCCGTTCAGACGCGGCCACGGGCGCCAGGCGAGTCTTGGGACGACGATGACGAGCCCCAGTACGCGCCGGAGGAGCATCGAGAGCACGATGTCGCTCATCAAGGAGGTCGTCGACTCGAAGGTGCCCATCCAGGACCCAGAGCTCATCAAGCTCGCGGACTCTATTGCGGGCCAGAGCAGTCCGCGGACCAGTGCGCCGCCTTCGCCCAGTTAAGCACGGGGAGGGTAGCATGTATTGCATCGCATTACATTGTGGATAGGGATGTGGATGATTTGTGTACCGTGACTGGACTGGTGTCGGCTCCTTTGCATATGTTGGAATTTGTCCGTGTAATGTGCACTTTCGTGTATAATCTTTGTTCTCCACTGCATTTACGATTTCAAGGTCGCCACACAATCCTGATATGTCGTGGCATGCCGGTGGAAGAGTGTCGGTCGGCAGGGCTGGAGTTCGGTCCGTCCTTCACAATAAAGTGCGGTGCTAGAAGGCCCGCTGCGCAGCTACATAGTGCACCAACTATGAATGCCTTTACGCGTGGCGTTCAATGTTTAAGGTACGTAGCATACTCAGTGCTCCATGTATACTGATCGCGCCCTTTCTAAGTAACTGAGGTCAACCCCTGGTACAACGGATGCGCAAGCTCTATGTCAGTATGGTACTGAGGGATGCACGATTTCGCACGCCTTTCACGTTCCTTGGAGTCTCACTCCAACTGCGGACTGACTGCGCCCCTGTTCATACAGCACTGCGGACAATGGTGCCGGTTGTCAGTCAGACAGCCTATTTGCCAGACGGCCCCGACCCGTAGCCACAAATCCACAGCCGCCTCTTCATTACTGTCAGCGGATGTCATTCGCGGGAATCAACCCCTATCGAACTGCGAGTTCGGTATCACATAAAAGTGGGGCGTGTTGGCTATAGCTCTGCGAACCATATACACCAGCTCTCATCCCCAGTCAAACACACAACAGCCATGCCTTATCATAATGAAGACGAGGACACATACTCGGAGAAAGCCTACGAGGATCCCCGGTATCGCACTCAGGATATGCGACCAATGCCACCTCCGCCATATGCCGATGTCAACCGAGCGTATGCCAGGTATATGTTTGACATTCTCTGAATTCATATACTCACAGGATTTGTAGCGGTCCATCTTGTGGTCCCCAAAGCTCAAGTACCAGTCACATGCAGGGCATGCCTACCCAGGCTCGGACTATCCGGTTAGTTCGCAGCTTCTTGAACCATTCTTAATGCTGATCCCGGGCATGCAGGCTGATGCGTCTCCGGGCCGTCTAGCACGTCCAACGGGAGCGGCTCTGGGGGCATGTCTGGCATGCTGAGGAACCTAGCTCCAGGACAAAGCATTGCGTCCCTGCTCGACCCTCCGCCTCCGCCCTTCCTACGCGCACCTCGTCCCAACCTTCCTTACGGACCCTTCGAGCCCGCGGCTCTGACCAGCCTAGATGATCAGCTTGACAAGGGCTTCCCGCCGCTTGCACCGCCTGCCGTGACGGCGCCGCATCCGTTCGTGACACACGATGTGGCCGACGAAGACTGGCAGCGATTCTTGCACGACGTTAGAATCGCCAGCTCGCTCTCACCGATCGAATGCGCCAAGGCGGGCGTGGCACCGATAGCAATGAATATCGGCTTAATGGGTGCGCCGCTGTCCTCTCGACTCAGGGATACGCTGATGTTTACTCTGGCGTACCTCGGGTAGGCATGCTCGTCTCCAAGGGTATTGAGAAGCGGATGAGGAACAAGAAGAGCGACGCGATCGGCGAACTCATCGAGCATTGGAACGCTGTGAGTCTCTCCCACTATCCTTTCGCTCACCTATAAGTAATAGCCAAAGGCAGCACTTCTTCCATCCAAGACGTGTCACTGTGGTCCTGGCCCAAGGTTCGATGGCTTATAGCGGACCCGAGGGCGTACCCCCACCGGACATGGCACTGTACTCAGCCGCCCTTGCACGCGACAACGAGATCATGTCGAACAGCTCAGACGAGGAGGTACGGCAGGGCCAAGGTGTCTTGGGTGGGCGAAGAGAGCGTCGTGATGCCAGCTGGAACTTCACTCACGTGCATGCCGGTTTGTACTGGTATCCTCTTACTCCCATCCTGCTATGTCCAAACCAAAGTAGCCCGGCAGTTGTTTCCAGACGGATTGCCGTGCTGCAAGGTCTCGTTCCTTGAAGAACTTCTGGCAGATGTCACAGAAGTGGAAGTAGTCCGTGACCGATTGTATTTCCTCATCATCCAAGCATGATGTCAAGCAATCCACGTCGAGAGATCGGTACGAGGGGCTGCTTTGGCATATGACAATAGTGTCAATGGTAAGGTCGTGATACTCGCGGCAATCGTCCCTATCACAGCGTGGACCCGGGTTCTTTGCGAACGTGGAACATAGCACCTGGATTCTGGCTTGTATAAGCCGGGGACGAGCGACAAGGCAGCGTAAGATATCGTCGTCGGCCATGTGGACATCCGCCTGGCTGGTGTCAGTCCCTGCACAGAGTCTGCTGATGGCAGTTGCGTCATTGAAGAACTGGGTCTTGCAGCAAAAGTAGAGTGCAACGGGGAGTATCGACTTCGTGTTGGTGAGACGTGCCAGCTGCACCGCCTCGAACGCATCCTGCCATTTGTGAGACAGCAGCGGATGCGATCCAGGTGACTGATCCACGAAGTTTTGGAAGTTGTCGGTATACAGAGTCTTGATCCTGGCAAGAGCGTCGTCGCGAACCTTGTCAAAATCATACTTATGCGCTAGGCGAAGCAGAACCGCGGCGTCTGCGAATTGGACTGATGATTCAGTTTCGGTGAAGCTGGGAACACCGCTCATGAGTCACTGAGTCCATGGACATATTAAGGGGTCTGCGCACGTTCTACCGGTGTACACGACCCATAGAATATTACGCATGCCACTCGCTGCATCAGAGACCCGCACGACAGGACATCCTTCAATGGTTTCACCGTCGTCAGGTGAAGCGATCCCAAACATGTCGCGGAACACTCCGAGTGCAACGATAGCACACCACGGTGTACTCGAAAGGCGGTGTCTTCTGCGATAATCACCGAGTTCCCATCGTCGAACCATACTTTGGTATCGTGCTTCAAGGTATCCGTCGCAGCCTCACGCTCAGACTCCGTGCTTGCGAGCTGCGTTTTGGCGACAGACATTATTCTGGAACAGGGTACGGAGCGACGTATCAGTAATCTCGAGCTCATGTTTGCATCGCAATGCAAGTTAACACTTACTCTGCTGAACTTGAAAGACTCGGAGCCCGGAAGTAGTAGGCGTGCTCAGAATGAACGATCGATTCAGATCAGAAATTGTTGAGAGCTGGGAGCCGGGTAGATCGAATTTGAACACGGTCAAGGCGACCGTCGGACGTGGACTCGGACAGCGCGACGATGGCGCGATGTACGTGCAATGCTTTACTGTAATACCTGTGACGATCGATTATCTTTGCTCCGATTGTATAGTTAACTTTGTAGACGACTCACCGTGCTGTGTATTGTCGTTGCCCCCATGGTCGAAAGACAGATCAAGAAGCACACTCAGAGTGGCGCTGTGCCAGTGGCGGAGTAAATGGTAAGCTCACTGGAACGCGGTACGTTACTACTTCAATTCAGTGCGCACGAACTCTGCCAACTTCGCACCACTGGCAAGACCAGCCGTCCATCAGTATTTCTCCACTCACGGCATATGTATGTCGTTCTGCCAGTGGTGCAAGGCACGATGGGGTACAGCGGGTCGCACGAGGGGCCACCCGATATAGCTCAGTACCAGGCGACAGCAGGATCATCTCCCCAGGAGGCTCGGGAAGTGAAGGGAGTCTTCGTAGGACTGAGCCAACAGCCTGAGTACACGAAGGGCAGATTCGAACGTGGCGTGGCGGACGCAGAGCGAGTAGAGAGATAAGCGGAAGGTATTAATGCGACTCGGACGATGTCTGGCGGTTGGTCGTAGTCACGCCTACTACAAGCCGTAGGGCTGAGACATTGTCTGATCAACGACTTATTTTGAGATTGGACATAACGGTGCGTAAAGATATAGGGATGTGTACATGCAGGTGAAGGCGTACAAATTGAATCAGGATAGATGTAGAGCCTACGTTGCGCTTCTTGACAATCAATGACAGGCCGTTCTCTCCCAATTGTCCACAGCCAGTTCGAACAGAGACGGTAGCTCCTGCCAAACTCGTTCGCGCTCGGCGACGTCTCTTTCGAGCATCATGTCACGGCACGCCCTGCAGATACACGACAGTTCAAGGTGATCTCGCAGCTCTCGCTCGATGTCCCTTCGCCACGTCAAGAGTGCATCAGTGGAGCCAACGCACTGTGCCCCAATTGCAAGTATGTCGTGAAGGCGAATCATCGTCACCCCACAGGCTGTTGGTGTCGCACAGCGGCTGCTGACTGTTGGACGACATATTCTCGAGAGGCACAGAGCCGCCTGGCCAGCGAGTTCTGCCTTGCCCTGGATGCACCGCTCCAAATCCTCTGGGGCCAGGCAGTCGACAGTCCCGTCTGAGCGTGCGGATCCGCGGAGAAGAGTCCGACTATCGAGCGTGCAGCAGTAGTACAATGCTGGGGGTACCATAGTAGCAGTGTCGGTGAGACGAGCGAGGTTGACGGCCACGATGGCGTGTTGCCGCTGTACAGCGTGGGGATCGTCCTTGAAGTCCGCGAATTTGTCCGGAAAGTATTGCTTCAGCCGCTTCATCGCGTCGACGAGTAAATCTTGGATGTTGTATTTGTGGCTCATACGCACCCAGGCCGCGATGTCTTCGAACTGAGCTTCATCAACGCTGGCGTATCTGCGACGAAGAGGAGATGTCGGTCAGAGCATCCGATTGCTAAAATGGGGAGTAGTACGCACTTTCGACCATGTATCATGACAGACAGTAGGGCCCGTAGATCCTGTGCCGTGTCAGACAGATGCACCGTGGGGCAGTCTTCAACCGATTGTGCCTCAGATGGCTGAGGAAGCGTGAACAGGTCGCGGAACACTTCCGATTGCTCCGCAAGAAGCCCTTTGTACACTTTGAATCCAATGTTTTGTGCGAGTAGAATGATATTCCCGTCCAAATACCAGAACTTGTCATCTTTCGTGAAGCTGACCTCAGGCCTCGAGCCACAGTCTCCCGTAAGCGAAACAGTGTCGGGATCCGTGCGAGCGCGTTTGCGAGAACGGAGAGACATGAGGGTCCAGAGATTGACATGTGTCCAGTTTGATAGCTGTAATAGTAGTTTGAGAGAGGAGACTTGATAAAGCTGAAGTTGGTGTGGTGGTGGTGAGTGCAGCGCGACTGAATCTGGCCTGGCCACAGTGGCGGGTGTTGTGGCCGACATCGACGTACACGTGATCGCGTGGGCCAAATTTGACAATATTATCCAGTGTTAATCGCGGCGATGCACCTTTGGAACTCAAAGTAGTTTGAGTCGCAGCACCAGGTATGCTTTGCCCACCTTCATTCTCTCTCGATATTGAACTGTGAAACAGGTTATCATGATGTCTGAAGGGGCTGACTCGGTTGCTACCCGCAAACGGCCCCGTCTAGAGGCGTCCGAGGGAAGCAGTGACCCAATCGGGCGTACAGATTTCGAGCGCGACGAAAGTCTGTGGTACGAGGATGGAAGTGTCGTCCTAGTTGCAGGGGCATAGGTTTCCGCGTTTACCGGGGTTTGCTCGCGGAGCGATCCCAGATATTTCACGACCTGTTCTGCATCCCTCAACCACCCGACAGTCACCTCATCTTCGGTGTCCGGTTATTCACCTGTCCGATACTGAATTCGGTCTCAGGGAGTTCTTGGACGTATTGATTCGCGGCAGAAAGTGCGTATATAAATTCTCTAAGGGGATTGTATCGTCAGTTTCAACACCACCGCATCACACCATCAGGTACAACCCTGAGGAAGACCAAGATATTCACCGTCTTGCGTACCGCATCCGGCTCGCTCACAAATACGGCGTAGAAGACCTGCTAGAGGAGTCCATATGTCACTTGCGAGCACTGTACCCCACCCGCTTCACCGCGTGGACCGCACTTCTAAAGCATCCCAACTGGACCTTGCGGGCCATCACTGCTGTCAACTTGGCAAATCTGACCAACACGCCTTCTATCTTGCCCTCCGCACTTTATGCTTGCTGTCAGCTTGAGGCCGACGACCTGATCCGAGGCGCACACCATCCGGACGGAGCGGTCGACATCCTGAATAGTGACGATTTGCTGCGGTGCATCAGAGGGAAAGTCAAGTTGGCCTTCGTGCACGCAACCTCAATTCAGACAATATTCCACTTCCCCGCGCCCCCGCATTGTGGTACTCAATCTTGCAAACAAGCGCTCCCTGACCTTCGTGCCGAAGCTTTTGGATGTGTAAATGATGCCTTTGAAAGTGACATTCTTGCATCATGGGGTGACTTACTGGAGGTTGCTATCAGTACCGGGGATGATCCTGCGCTATCGCCATGCAACGACTGCATGGAATGGCTCCGAGAGAGAGACACGGAGGTTCGGAACAATGTTTGGAATGTCTTGCCGGAATATGTGGGAGTTACACATGAAGCTATCGGAGATTGGCCGGACATAGACGAGTAGTATCAAAAGTAAGCCAATTGCGATTTATACAGTTAGCACAACACTGACAAATCTACACAGATCGAATTTTCCATCCACCACCAGCCACCACCCCCGTCCGTACAGATCCTTTCATGGGGTCAATGCTCGGCACTGGAATCATTATATCTTTATTTCTTAGTGGCCGGTTGTTAATATACGCTTCTATGAACAGATGATACTTGTAGCTTGAGTTCTGTGTGCACTTAGCTTGAAGCAAGTCACCGTTCTACAAGGCTGGTCATCTTTCGGCGGAACTTGTATAGCACAACTAGTAGTACTGAGCCCATCTACTACCCCATTCTAACCCCTTCCAAGCTACGTACCAGTCCTTATGTAGTAATTTATTTTATGCTGCACCGCCATGTACACAAAGTGCCGCAGTCGGCTACAACTGATTTGCGCTACTCACTGCGGCGGGCCCAGAGCTGTACTTAGCGCGCTAGGGCGCATTAAGGAATTCACGTGACCGCGACAACGCGCTCAACTTGAGCTTGACCGTAACTGGAACGCGTGAACATTTGAACTTGCAATTCTAACTTTTATACCGTGAAGCTATCGGCAAGCCTTGACGTCGGCTCGTACCACTCCTCTTGGAAACACAACCGCACTCCGTTCGACACAGTTCGATGAAACGTAGTACTTCCAGGTAATACCGTGGTCCGTGATGTACGGTTGTAACTTGTGGAAACATGGACTAACTGACCCTATGTTGAAGAGACGGAACGACACCTGCCAGTGAAGACAGCGGCCATACGACACATAAACGACTGCGGTTGGAGATGGACAACAGCGGCCCATCCATTCTCGACCAGGCCGAGAATCTGGGGTTCACCCGCGACGAGGACTTCTGGTACGACGACGGCAGTATAATTCTCATTGCACAGGACGTCGGCTTCCGAGTATACCGGGGCTTGCTGGTCAAGCTATCCGAGATATTTCGCGACCTCTTCACCGTCCCTCA
>NW_025955605.1:0-18974 GCF_022376445.1 Fomitopsis serialis
CCCCGGACATCTTCGTATGTGATCATCCATGTTGTGGCATCCCGAAAACTGATTTTAGACGATACCTTCCGTACGTATCTGCTTGGGGAATGCATTCTGGAAATTAGAGTGAGTTACTCAATAACTTCCGGGGCCGTCGTCACCGTGACTATGTTTTCCAATCTACTTACTCACATACCATACCCAATTACCAGCCAAGCGAGGGACCGCCATGGGGAGAGAAGACGTGACAGATATCTCAAGCAGTCCTGCTCAAGCTTCACCTGAAGTTACTGGTATCGGTCACCGCATGTGCTATACCACGATCAACAACCTGCCTCAGGACGTTTTCCTCATCATCTTCTGTATGCTTTCCCGTCCTCAGTGGTCCAGAACCCCGACGGTAGTGTCTGGTACCACAATTTCTGGCTGGGAGGGCATTGAGCTGGATCCTTGGCCGTCATCCGATATTCTCAATCCCGAGCATCCGTTCCCAGACGGTCTCGCCTCCGTATGTCGCCTGTGGCAAGCAACACTTTCATCCGTGTCCAAATTCTGGAACCGTTTGGTTATATGGGTTGGCAGAAACCCCACCCCTCTCTCGAAGATCCGCAGTTACCTCGCTTGGTCGCAAAATCGCCCCATTAAAATCTACATCGTACGGAGGTTCGACATGTCTATGGAGGACCCGATGGAGAAGGCACAGGTCGCGGCCGTCATGGAAGAGCTCATACCCCATATGCAGCGGTGGAAAATCCTTTGCATCAAAGTCCTTCACTCCAGCTCACTTCCTCTTCCTCGCGTTGACCTCGTGGGGCATGCAGACAAGCTGAGCCAGCTCACGCTGGACTTTGTGGTTGATGACTCTGTCGCAAGTGATGGGACGGCATCGCCGCTCGTTGGCGAACTCCATGCCCCCAATTTGTCCACGCTCTTCATGAGCGGGATTCACTTTCGCGAATTATTCGTGAAGCCGTTTCCGCAGTCGCTTCTGCCGCCTGCCCTCCAATACCTCATAATCTCCGAGTACGACTCGATGCGCCATCCGCCTTTCTTACTATCCGACCTCCTAACGTGCCTCATGAGCCACACGTGGTTTGGGTCCGTCGTGCTTGCCAACCTCGATCTCGACCTCTCCTACGATGGACCACCCATCCTCCCACCCTTCAGCGACTGGTGCGCAAACAGAGTTGGCTTCGTCGACATGAGCGGTGACGTCATCGCGCAATACTACCAGTTGCTCCGTTTTCCTGGGCCGAGACCGTGCACTACGTTCGGTGCTCGATGGACACAGTCGAAATGCTGGGAAAGTCATACTACCTGAAGCTCGAGGAAATTGCGAACCTAGCAGCCCTCGTCAATTTTCTCATCAACGAGCAGGGACAGAATCCGAGCTATCGGCGTGGTTTAGGACTGCGACGCATTGTGTCAGCCAGTCCTGTCGGCACTCACGCAGCCAGTGGGCCACGGCGTCTGGCTCTGCCCAGACTTTTGTTGGCTTGCGATCGAGGGGTGCAAGCGATTTCAAAGCTCGGACTTGCGTATGATGCTGGAGGCCCGTCGCGACGCACACGCGACGATAGGCTTCGCGGACGATGGCATCCGGAGTACGTGGTAACATCGGTGAAGTATCTCGACGTGCAGAACTGCTGCGAGCTCGCACCAGAAGACAAGGAATGGCTCGACGAGAATGTGAACGAAGTCTGCTGGACGATTGGAGCGGAGGATGTGGAGGCTGGTGAAATTTCGTATCACTTGAGAAGGTTCGTATTGTTGCGACGTATATTGATATAACTCAACGTTAAACACGATGCCTTGTATACGTAGTACGTAGGCGTCGGGACTCAGCCTCAGTACTCAGTACTCTGTAATCAGTACTCAAGTCTTAGTTTCAACCTTCAAGTTAGGCCGTAAGATTGGCGAAATCTCGGTCACAGAATCTGGGGAACATCTTCAGGATGTAACTGTCTGTGGGATTTTGAGATCCTGATTTACCCAAATTTCCGGTTGCCAGCTCAAATAGATGGTCACTGGTACATATGTGCATAGATAGGCCATTCAACAACAGTTCCGAGTCTCAATGCAATGAGCGGCTACGCGTCTGTGGCGCAAATATCGCATTTGGCAGGATTCCCGCGGTCTGGTGACAGCTGCCTCCGTTCCGTAATCTACTGGAATTCGAATTGGTACATACCTACGAGTCGCAACGTTCAGTAACATCAGTTGATGCACATCTCCTTGAGAACTTACAATCATTCCCGGTTCTGACAGAGTGAAGCGTTCGTATTCTGTGTATAGTAAGTTCATGGCTTCCTCCAAACTGAGTCTGCTCATTTAAAATCAGTTTATTATTAGGTGTCGGCATGAGCGAGCATAGCGCAGCCAATACAGACACTCCCGAGAGCTTTTCCGTCAGCGACAAACCGCGCATCGCTATCAACGACCTTCCCCGGATGTTCTCCTTGTAATATTTCGTGAATTGCTCCTTACTGTCCGGCAGCCCATGTTCTGGGAATGTATGCCATAGGCTGGAATGACAGTCACCTGGAATCCTGGCCATCGTACGACAGCTCCATGCCCCGGCATGCGTTCCCGGAGTCGATCGCCTCTGTCTGTTGCTATTGGCGAGAGATCATGTCGACCCTGTCCTTCTTCTGGACGCGTTTGGTCATATGGGTCGGCCAGGAGCCTACACCACTCTCGACCATACACGACTACCTTGCTTGGTCTCAGGATGGGCTCCTCGACATCTATATTCTTCGCAAGGCTGATCCGTCCATCGAGCGGGACCCCATGGAGAAGATGCAGGTGAAGAACGTCATGGAGATACTCCTTCCTCACATGAAACGTTGGAGACTTCTCTGCGTGAAGCTCCTCCAGTCCACCTCGCTCCCGCTTCCTCGGATTGACCTCGTTGGCCGCGCAAACAGACTCGTCAAGCTTCAAATGCATTTCGACATTGACGATTGTGTCGCGAGTCCGGAAGCAGCACCGCCTGTGATCGGCGAGTTCCACACGCCCGTACTGGAGAAGCTCCATATGGGTGGCTTCCACTTTCGGGAGGCATACTCGAAGCCATTCCCGCAGACCCCAATGCCCCCCAGGCTCAGCTACGTCAACATCTCAGATTACGACTCACGCCTGCCTCAATTTCCCCTGATGGACCTACTTTCTTGCCTGGTGAGCTGCAAGAAGATGTCCAAAGTCCGGTTCGCGAACCTCGAGCTCGACTGCTCTTACACGGGACCCCTATCATGGAGCACGGAATCGACTGGTACGTCGACGCGGACTTCGTCGAGATGGGCGGCCACGTCATCACCGAGTACAACCGCCTCCTCGGCTACCCCTACGTCGAGACCGTGTCGTACACGCGGTGCTCGTTGGAGCGCCCCGCCGCACTCGGCGAGTCGTACTACATCAACCTGGACGAGATCGCGAGCCCGACATCGCTCCTTGGCTTCCTCGCTGCACCTCGCAGCCGCTACTCGTGTCGCGAGATATCGTTCGCGAACTGCGACGGCCTGAGCCCGGAGGTCCTGCACATGCTCGCGATGCCGCTGACGGATATGGACATTTGGCTCAGCCCAAACATTGCGGGGCTCATCATCGAAGGGTGCAAGCACTTCCGCAGCTCAGACTTGCGCATTCTCATCGAGGCGCGGCGCACGGTGCATGAGGCGACTGGCTTCCTGCAGGATTACGATGTGGGGTACGTGGTGACCTCAATCACAGAACTCGACGTACAGGACTGCTGCGAGCTCGCGCCGGATGATAGGGAATGGTTCGACGCGAACGTCGAAAATGTTCGCTGGGATGATTGGACAGGAGGGTATGACTCAGGGTATTGAACGTACGGCTCATGACATTCAGTGTGCTCCGTACTAATCATGCCGAACAATGGTATGATAGTCTGTAACATGTCCAAAGAGTCCTCGTACAGGCGATGTGCATGTGGAGACCAGCGCTCGACGGGACCCACGGCCATATGCAAAACAACGAGGACGCACCCTTCGAATCCACTTCTACCATAAAACGACATTCTCGCGTGGTGTGTCAATCATTGCGACGCGGGAGTATCGAGCAAGCTCTGGTACGCAACATTCGCAGCCCCTACTCGAAGCATTTCCACGACGGGCGGCCCGTTCTCAGGGCGCGCAGCAGCGTGGTACCATGTGTAGGGCTCTGAATCGTCGGCCCACGACGGCGGGACTGCACTCACGGTCCACCTCGCGAAGCCGACGTATTCGAGGGTTGGATGCGAAGCGAGGATCTTCTGCGCGTACTCGCCGCGCTGTTCCAGAACTTGACATTGGGTGACGATCGCGAGGCCTCTCAGCGTAATCTTCTTCATGTGTGGGGTCACGTTCTCCTACGCGAGGGGTCAATCGACGATCAGTCTACACACCGAGATTGACTTACGAGCCAGCTGTCAAGAGAGTCGACCTGCCCCGAGGGGCTGCCCGTTGCCGTAGGGGCTACATACACCCGAAGGAATTTGAGTGCCGAATTCGCCTCTGCGACGCACTTGAACAGCTCTGGCGTCCCAAAGGCGTCGAGGATGGCCGGCTTTGTCGCGCGAAGCAGGTCTTCGGATTCGGCGTAGCGCATCGCGTTTCTGTAATGCCTCCCCGAGGTAAGAGTGAAGTTGAAACGGAGCCATCGGATGCGGTGGCAGACGGGGCACCGAGGCCAGTGCAGGGCGAGGAAGTCCAGGCTGGTCCAAGCCGCGCTGTTAATGACGGGCTCGTTGACGGAGACCGCGTTGAGGTGCAGGCGACGGACATTGGGGAATGCTCTGGCGAAGAAGTTGAGGTCGTCGACGACGCTGTCATTGATAGTGAGGTCGTGCACGCGAGGCCAGACGGTGTCGCCCTCGAGGAGGGATAAGATATCCTGTGAGAGGTCGAGCAGTATGCCGTCGAGCCTGACCTTCTCCAGGCACTCTGTGAAGTTGTGCAGGAAGCGATCCCGTCCTTGCCTGAAGTTGGTGTACCGCTTGGCCTCTTGTTTGTCGCGCATCTCGAGTATGGAGCACTCGACGTCCCGCGGCCGACTCCTCATTCTCGAGAGTACGCGCGCTACACCGATGCCCGTGTGGGTGAAGCTGAGTTCCTGGATGTTCGTGAGACTCGCGACGGCGGCAGCGAGCTCAGGTACACCTTCGAAGAGAAACTCCGCGCCGCCTATGGAGAGTTTCCGCAGGCGGAGAGCACGCTGGACCACAGCAGCCAGAGTGACTGCTGCCGTGAAGTTGAAGTCCACGTACATCTCACCCGTGCGCGGATCCGCCGCGCCGGTGACGAACGTCTCGCTGTTGATAACGAGAGTTTTGAGGTGCGGGATACGTTCCGCGGGTCGCTGGAGCATGTATCTGCTGAACTTCCCGACTCTGTCGCGCCCATTCTTCTGCCAGTCGGGCCCTATATCGACCTCGGATAGCAAACGCGGGATGGCCACCTTTTGCGCTGCGCGACACGTCAACGCCAGTCGAAGGGCATCCACAGGCTCAATCAGGGTCAGAATGACTGTCGTGGTATCCAAATCTAGCTGCAGCAAGCTAGAAGCCATGGCTAGGACGGAGGAATAGATGTGCTGTCGGAAGAGATGAATAGAAAGAAAGCACTGAGTCTGACAGCGAAACAGATATCTAGTTAGAGCAGTATCTTCGTGCGGCATAAGGAATGAATATACCCAACTGATACGTGGATGCTTGCTCCTGATCACCAGTCTTTTACAGGCCCTTTAGACTAGAGAATGGATGAGATCGTTGAAGTGGTCAAATGGTCGGCGGTCTCCGGGCCTGGCGAGTAAGGTTAAGTTCGTGCACGGACCACGGTACAGCGAGCCTGCCGACGAGAGAGTGGATACGGGATCACCGCGTCTGTACGATACGTAAACTCAAATCCAGCCACTCTCGGGATTTCATTTTCTGCATACCATGAACCATGACTGCGCTCGAATACCAGATCCCCCACTATGCACTGACCAGGAGATCCTAGAGCGAGCGAGCGAGACGCAGAAGAGAAAATGACATCCACAGTAAGCACCAGTGCGGCCACTGTACTTACTAAGTTACTTACTACTAGTAGTCTCACGTGGTCACACTCATGTTTTCAGCTTCAAATCCCTGCAAAAGGATTGGCTTGTGCCGCTTCCCACTGACTTGAGCTTCGCTACATGCGTTGGCAAGCACTGCTACAGTGCTTACTACTTCTCTAGTATCAAGTACCGCATGTGTCTCAAATTCTCACACAAGGTGAGTCCGAGGCCTCGCCATACAGTATCACACTCACGTTTGTCAACTGCATCACCGATAGCGTGCATGGCAGTGCGCCAGTAAGGCCGCGGAGGTCCGTTGGCATGCAAGAAGGTTAACGTTAAAGCAGGCATAAGTACGTGGGATATGACAGCAGCTTACTTATATCCGCGGTGAGCCAGCAGTCCGGGACGTGCTGACCGGGACCGCTCATCTCGAAGTATGGCAGGCTGGGGGAAAAGAAGCAACAAGGCGGAATCACCTCAAATCGAAGTTACATACTACTAGCAGTGAGTCTGCAATCTCATGAAGATGATTCGTGCTATCTCACGCGCGGATAGGCACCGGACCCATACCAGTGGGGGCCAGTGGCTCCATTCAGGATCTCGCCATATCACTTCTCATGAGCGTGCTTCCGCTGGGAGAAAGTGCACACCTCAAGGCAGCCACGGCAACGTCCATAGATTCGGTTGCCTTGCGAAGACTCCGAGGCTTGCGCCTAATATATGTCTCTCAGGACGTCCCGGACTGCTGTGTAACCCCCGCGTTGACCGCTATGTTCTCTGTGCCCGTGCTCGTTGCACAGGTCGTCTCTTCGGCTCTGCACTTCGCTCTGCCGCCTAGTTGGTCTCACTTCGAACCGCAAACGCCGCTGCAGCGCTATGGACACGAGGGTTTTATTGCTCCGCCGACTGAGGCGACGAAGTCCATTGCTATCGTAGGCGGTGGCAGCGGCGGGCTTGCCGCTCTCAAGACAATCCTGGATGTCGTAAATGACTACAACGAGAACTGGGAGGTCGTGCTCTTCGAGCAACATAGAGGTCTGGGCGGAGTATGGCTCCCTGACCCTCCAGGACACAATCCGGAATACCCGGAGCTTCCTGACTCGCCAACCTATCCCCTCCTGCACGTCAATACGGCGCATCCCAGCATGACTTATCCTCATGTTCCGTTCCCTCCGGGTACTGATCTGTACCCTGGATGGGACGCGCAGCGCCAGTACCACGTGGATTACGCGACCCAGTTCGACTTGTGGCCCTACGTTCACCTAAACCACACCGTCGTCTCTGCTCAGTGGCACGGGCATGACGACTTCGGCGACTGGCACGTCGAAGTGCACTCTCCTCCGGTAGAAGGAGACACGGAAGATGTGGTGCTGAAGCGCACGTTTGACCACCTCGTCGTCGCGAACGGCCACAACCACTATCCGCGCATCCCGGAGTGGAATGGGACCGACGACTGGCTCGCGTATCCGCGCCCTGGCTTGCCCAAGCGACAGCTCTTGCATTCCATATACTACCGGGAACCCGAGAACTACAGGGGCCAGACGGTGGTCATCGTCGGCACGGGGCCGAGCGGGCGAGACATCGCTCTTCAAGTATGCACTTTGACAACTGTGAGTGACAGCCATCGTACGATTAGAAACAAGGCGCTCACAACGCTCGGCAGGCGTACCAGGTCGTCAGAGAGAACGCGACCACTACTCCAGGAGCAAACGTGATCGAGAAGCCGGAGATCGCGTACTTCACGCCGGACGGCATTGTCTTCGCGGACGGCTCGGTCGTCGAGGGCGTCGACACTGTCTTCCTCGCGACCGGGTATGAGTTCCGCGTGCCTTTCCTCAGCGCGCCGCACGCATCCACGCTAGTCACCGACCGCGACTCGCAAGAGACCTCGTCCACCGCCCAACAGCTCACGACGAACCTGCGGTACATCTACCCGCTCTACCAGCACGTCTTCAGTCTCGCGCCCTCCGTGCCGCCCACCGCGCTCGCGTTCCTCGGGCTGCCCATCCTCACCGCGAACTGTCCCTCGGACTACGCACAGGGCATGTACGTCGCGCACGCGCTCGCGAACGCGTCGCTCCTCCCGCCGCGCGAGCAGATGCTTCAAGAGCTCCTCGACAGGGAAGAGGCGCTCCGCAAGAAGGGCTTCGACCCCTACTTCGTCGGGCACCGCCTGCAGAACGACAACGAGGCGCAGACGTACCAGAATAACATCGTCGCGTACCTCAAGAAGCAGGGCGCGATCCCGGACGACGGCAAGCCGTACGTGGAGGAGTGGAGGCGGATGGGCCGCGAGCAGAACTTTTTGATCCAACGGGGCTGGAAACGGATACAGGCGCAGGGCGAGGAGGAGCGCTGGCTGCGGGGCGTGCGCACGGAGGATCAGTGGGCTGCTCTGCTGCAGAAGATCGCCGAATGGCAAAGCAGGTGGGAGAAGGATAACGGTATTACGGTGGATGTAGTTACACTGCAGGATTACGAGTGGTAAACGGGATGCATCATTAGGGTCCTTGTAGTATCTAGGGAGTGGTTGCGAAGCATGGTGATACCAGCTTTGGCGTTGGAATGTATTAATGGTAGACTCTAAAAATTGCTTCTATAATCGGGTATAGAGTGGATATTTCGTAAGTGTCGATTCCTGAAGCTCGAACGGCATCCCATCGCGATAGACGAGTAATGCAGACCTGACACGGAATGAGGGCATCTTCCCGTCCATAGTGCGAGAGACTTACTTAGCGGCATTCAGTCTCGCGGAGTGGCCAAGAGCGTACGCTCGAGGGCGTCCACGTCGTGTTCCGACACCATCTCAACGACGGGCTCGCCCTGCTCTGGACGCGAAACGACGCGGGCCCACTTGTACCGGAAAATGTCCCACTGTTGTCCCCCATGCAGCTGTACGCCGATGTAGTGAAGGGCCGGGATATACCGTGCGATGGCGGCAGCATATCGCACGACCGACGCATCGTCGAGCGGTATGGTGAAGGCCAAGCTAAAAGAGATGGCACGGAGTCGTAGCGAGCTTAAAATGTGGCAAAACTTGTCCTAATGGTCGTGGCAATGGTCAACATTCAGTGCAATAGAACCTGGTGGGCACGCACTATGACACACCGCATGTGGTCGGGGCACGGTACGCGCCCGTCCGAGCCCTGCACGCAATGCAATTGCAGAACGCGGAGCGAGGACGCAGTCGCAGCTACCCACTCAAGCAGGTTCTGCTGTAAGCGGCAGCTGAGGACCACGGGCGAAGACTGTCGCAGGAAGTCTTGGGTATCGTTAGCGTACTGGTCGACCGTCCAGTGCACCGAAGCTGTGTTCGCGGAGTAGTGGAGATGGCGGACGGGTCGGCCGACGGGGAGAGGTGAAGAGATGGAGACGAAGTCGAGATTCCGCCAATGATTTGCAGTCACGGGGATGGATGTGGAAGGGACGCGGCAGCTGTGGTCGAGTACCTTGAGGCGGCGCACGTTGGGAAAGGCGCGAGCGAAGTGGGCTCGACTGTTCATGAAGAACTCCGTGTCGCCCTGCAGCTCTAGGCTCTCGACAGCAGGCCAGACCGTATCTAATTTGAGTGCTAGAATGACGCCTGGATGGGCGGACAGTTTGACTGTCGTTAACGATGTGGTGAAGTTTCCCGAGGACCGATCTTCGCCTCCGTTGAGAACGACATCCGACTGCCGAATGCAACATTCGAACTTTCGGGGCCGGCTCTTCAGGCGCGAAAGCACCCCGATAGTGGCATCGTCCGTCGAAACGAAACGGATGTCGTCGAGGCGTGTGAGTTCTGCAACTGCATCTCCTAGCTGGGGGACCTCGGAGAAGACACCTTCTGCATCGAAGATGGAGAGCTGCCGCAAGCGAGTGCTGAGTTCGATGACCAGGGCTAGCTGCGACGCGGCGGAGTAGTCCATGATGCGATTCTCCTCGTACAAGTCCGATTGCCTTGTCAAGCCAGGTAGAAATCTGAACGCGTCTCTTTCAATCTTCAGAGATGTGAGAAGAGGCATGCGACGCGGAACGTCCGCGAGCATGAAAGCGCAGAATCCAACCAGCTGCTCTTTGTCGCCGCCATGGACAAGTGGGAGCTCCCACTGGTCTATCACCACATCTGACAGCAAATACGGTAGGACAAGTGCCTGCGCTGTGCGGCACGTTTCTGATAGATGCAGTACATCGAATCGCTCGACTTGCGACAGAATCATGCCTAGGATGTCATCGTTGAGCAATAGTATGCTGCGCCGGCGAACTTGAAATGCGGAGCTGTCTGAAGCACGTTAATCACTACAATTCGTTTCACTTGAGACCAGGCTCACTCTAGGTCATGCGAATCGCATCATGTCCCCGCCCAAAAATAGATAGCAGCAGCAAATCAGTGTTAGAGATGTCATGACATTCCAAAGGGACGTACGAAAACCTCAGGGGCGATGGGATATGGTCTATATTTGAAGCCAATAGACCGCTCCCAAGCCCTCAATGACATTGCGGAATGCACACAGGACAGAGATCACAGCTATTGAAGAAGGGCAAGCCAAGCCAGCGGTTGAGCCTCGACGGTGTTGCTCAGCGCTCAGCAGTCGACTGAAGGCGACCTGCCTCCTTGCCAGCCAGTGGTTTGTTTGTTTCGATGGTTAAGTCGACTGTGCGGAGTTGGCTAATGAGTTGATCTCCGAAATGCGCGTGTACATCTCGTGGCGCGCGACGCGACGTCGAAGTCCTGTAAGTATTCGCGAGGTCGCCTCTGTCAGTGTGAGTGATACATACTTAGCAGTGTAGATATATCTCACATCTTCGGTATGTGGTATTAATGCTGCACCTGCCGTTGCGAGCGCTGAATTAATATTGCTGGCCCTTTTCATTATCCAGCATAGCATCATAGTCCTGGTATTATCCTCGTCCAGAGTCTTGTAAGAAAAGGTGGGGTTCGGCGAACTATGATGAATATTTTTCTCGCAGTCATGAATTAGAAAAATCGAGTGCTGATGAGGCTTGGTCCGGGTCGAGCCAATGAGTCTCCAGTTACAGCTGTGGCACGTGAGCGGACTTATAAGGGGAGTAAGTCCGAGCGTCCTGCCAAGGCCCAATCAGCTCGTACGCCGAATAAGTACCCGTGGGAACTTGTCTAGGCCCATGGCCCCATGCGAGTGTTATCGCGGCAGCATACCGGCTGCAAAGAAATTGGGAAAACTCGCTGCGGCGGCCACAGACATCGTGTCTGAATCAATAAGCAGCCTGCAGTATTTGGCCTTCGCACGCTGTCGATGTAAAACAGTGCGCTATGTCGTTGTGTCTACGTAACTTACAAGTGGAACGGGCAGTGCTTCAAACAATTGTAGCTCGATGTGTCGCCCGTCTGATGTGGGGTTCAATCCGGTTCGACATTGACTCGCAATAGCTCGTAATCAACGACCGCACCGTTGATTTGGCCATCATCATATGACTCCCTAATCACCGAGGGTCGAGATGCAATCAATCGAATGAACCCTGGGTGTGACCCTGAGGGGTCAGATAAGTAGCTGCACACGGCCCGCGGCGGTACCGACGATGTGAGTCGCTCGAAACGCACGGACCGCGTGTCGACGTCGACGAGCAAGTACGACGGCCTTCTTGATAAAGATGAGTGCGTATCTCACCAACATGACGTTTGACAGATCGGGATGTCAAAACCGGAAATATCATCGCTCGCGCTTGACACGGTACATAGACCCTTGGTCCGAGTCGTTGGTTGTGTCACTTCTTCCTCCACCACGTCCTTCAAGCGTTTGGTCTGCCAGGCAAAATGGACATAGGGAGGGACCAGCTCTTCAGTCATTGGTCCACGAGCATACCAGGACCTGCTCAGTATGTCTATGCTCAGGCGCAAAGGGCTCACAACCAGAGCCTCTCCATGCTGACTGCAGCACGAGACAAAATCAAGTATGTCCAACCTACACACACGTAACATATTCTGAACTCACAACAAACGTAGTTTCGCGGACTCTACGCTGCTTTACCCTCCGGGAGTCGCTGCGCTGTCGATCCTTGTATTCCTGGTACAGTTGGCACTGCATGTTCGCACCCAGAAGAAGGCGTACGCGAAGCTTGCTCAGTCCGAACCTTCGCCCATATCTGAGCCTCTCCATGCTCCAGAAGAGAGTGAAAACGCGTCTGCATTGGTAAAACACGTCAAGGAACACGGGGGCGTCGTCCTCGTCGCGTTCAACGTATTGCGGGCCGCGTCAACCCTGGCGCTCCTGGGCATGTCCATCTACAGCGCGACCGAGTCCTTGGTCCACTCTGCAACCCTGGAGCCTCAGAGCCTCGAGATCGTTTTCCACGTTGGCACTTGTGTAACCTACGTGAGCGACCGTCCGCCTTGCTCTCACGCGCGTACGACAACGCTGACCGTGTTGTCCAGGTGTACGCATCAGCGCTCGGCATCACCTCGCTGCTTGCTGGTCCCGTCCTGAGCACGACAGCTGTTCGCCACCTGAACTGTATTCTGTTCACTGCGTGGGCGGTCTACGCGTACCGCGATCTCTGGCCCTTGGCGACGTTCACGCAAGAGCCCATAGATCTCGCCGAAGGCCCTCTGCTTTGGGCTAGGATCTCTCTCTTGACCATCAATAGTATCTTTGTGCCCCTCTTGATCCCTCGGCGCTACATCCCCTTTGATCCAGAGGTAGGTCGATTCAATATGACGCAAACTGGATGAGAGAGTAGACAGCTGATGGCTGTGTAGACTCCATGGCCGGACCCGCCCGCGGAGCAGACCGCCTCTATCATGTCACTCCTGCTGTACAGCTACCTTGACCCGACGGTCAAGCTCGCGTCGCTTGTCGAACACCTGACCATCGACATGCTGCCTCCTCTGGCCGACTACGATGACGCTCAAAATCTAATGAAGCGCAGTATGAATGTGTGTTCACCTTCTTGGGACTCACTTCTTGTCTGCTGACGAGCGTTGAAGGAGATCGACCCGTTCCGAGTGAAGGCGAAGGGCAGACATCTCATGTGGGGCCTCCTGCGCGTCTTCCGTAAGTTCAACCGCGACGTGTCTCTATACACGCATGTTGATGAACCTCGAACAGAAATGGAGTGGATTGTCATGACCATCGTGACCATTTTTGACGTGCGTTGCAGCTGCCTTAATAAACACACCCAAGGAGGCTTACACTGCATTCAACAGACTACCTTAGAGTTCATCAGCCCGCTGGCTATTCGATATATCCTGATGTAAGCTATATAATTTGCACTCCCGTGTCCAGTCGATGGACGTGTCCGCAGGTACATCGAGACGGACGGCGTAGGTGTCAACGTCAGGCCCTGGTTCTGGATCGCGATGCTCCTCCTCGGACCGATCGTGGACTACATCTTCGGATCCGTGTACATGTTCCTTTCCGTGCGTCGACCGCCTTTCGATCTTTGATCACTGCTCATCGTGACACGTACAGACGAGATTGCTGACTCAAGTCGAGGCGATCATTACACAACTCGTCTTTGAGCATGCTCTGCGCATGCGCATGAAGGCAGACGTCTCGCAAGATCCCGCTCAAAGTGAAGGTGACACGACCGTTGCCGGCACACCCGACACGGCTTCCGACGCTGAGTCGAGCGCTACCGCTCCAACCGCTCAAGAAACCGGCAACGACAATGACAGCGACTCCACAGCAGGCAAGGGAAAGCAGAAATCCACGGCGCAGACGGTTCCCGTGGCTGCACAGAGTGCGGACGCCAACAAGGTCGTCGGGAAGGAGGGGAAGGCAAAGCCAGCAGACGATGAAAAGAAGGGCAAGAACGTCGTCGGGAAGATTAATAACCTTATCTCGTCCGACCTCGCCTCTCTCGGCATGGGTAGGGAGTTCTTGGTCCTCCGTGCGTGTTTGGCGTATCACCGATCTTGCGCTGCTCGCTCAATTACTTCCCGTCGCAGTGGTCAAGCTTCCCGTCGAGATCATCTGCTGTGTATGGTTCTTGTACGCCATCTTGGGGTGGAGGTCAGTGGCCACACATCATGACGGGCAACATGGTAGACTGATTAGGCGCATAGTGCATTCGTCGGACTTGCTTCCATCGTCATCTTGTTCCCTGTTCCCGGTCTGATTGCAACGCGCATTCGCAAGATCCAGATAGCGAAGATGAAGAAGGTATCATTCATTCCTTCCGCTCGTGTCTGCGCATGACTGACATGCTCCGTCTAAGACCGATGCACGTGTGCAGAGGCAACAGAAAGTGAGTATCACCGTGTATTGTTTTGGTGTACATGCTGATCCCTTTCCTGTGAAGCCATGAATGTCATCCGTATGATCAAATTGTTTGGCTGGGAGCCCGAGTTGGGAGCAACTGGCGGAGAAACGTGAGGACGAGCTGGAGCTCGTGAAGAGAGCAAGCTGCTCGACCTCATCAACAATAACCTAAAGTGCGTACGCAGTGTGTCTGCGACCTTCCGAGCCTAGTCTGACTCGTCTCAAGCCACGCCATTCCTTTGGTCACCATGATCGTGACCTACGCGACATACGTGAGTTTGGTTGGAATATATGAGATATGGACACCATCAACTGACTTTGGCTTCCAGACCATGATCATGAAGCGAGATCTTACAGGTGAAGCAATTGCTAACCCGTGCACGCATATCTCACATCGTCTCACAGCGTCTGCTGTCTTCTCATCTATCACGGGTATGTTTGGCGACCCAACGGAACGCACAATGCTGACATGTATGCAGTGTTCGATACTTTCAGCCAGCTAATGCATATGGGCTTTGGTTTCGTGCCTATGATGATTCGAGGTAAGTCATGAAGTGTAGAGAGGCGTCAGATTGTTGACTTATGCAACACAGCTAAGGTGTCGCTGGACCGAGTGAATGAGTTTTTGCAGAAGGTTGGCCTTCTCTACTCCAATCCATAGCGGCGACTGACAGAAGCAACTTGCGCGACAGACCGACTACTGGACGAATACTCTGAACAACCTGACGAAATCCAGACTCAGATCGCAGCGCAGCCGGAGGACGACGTCATTGGGTTCCGCAATGCTTCCTTCACCTGGGCGAACCAAGTCAGCGGCTCCGCGGCTTCGACTCCTGGAAGCGGGCGAAGGAATTTCACCTTGCATATCGACGACGACCTGGTATTTGAGAAAGGCAGTATTAATCTCGTGATTGGCCCGACTGGTTCAGGAAAGAGCTCCTTGTTGATGGCTCTGCTGGGCGAGATGCACTACATACCCGCTGGCCCTGATTCGTTCTACAATCTACCCGGGCTGGTGAATTGCTTATGCCGCGCAGGAGTCTTGGGTTCAGAACGAAACCATAAGGTACGTGGTACGTCGCAAGAATGACATTGGTGTTGTTTAGCTTTGATAGGACAACATTCTCTTCGGCGCCCCATACAACGAGGAACGTTATCAAAAGGGTGCGTTGAACAAGTTGTTGTACAAGACAGGCGGTTAACCATCACTGTAGTCATTGAGCAGTGCGCTGAAACGCGATCTCGAGTTGTTTGCTGCTGGTGACCAGACGGAAGTTGGAGAAAGAGGCATCACACTGAGGTACTGTCACATCTGTTATTGTGACCTTCGGCATTCGCTGACTCTTTGGATGCTAGTGGGGTCAGAAGGTACGCAGCGCTGTACTTGGTCGTTCATATCATACTCACATACGCAATAGGCACGCATAACACTCGCCCGTGCTATATACTCCAAGTCGCAGACACTGCTGTTGGACGATGTGGGCGACATGTATTAGCGTTTCCATTTAATAGACTGATCTTCTTGCTAGGTTCTCGCCGCGTTAGACGTTCATACATCACGATGGATTGTCGAAAAATGCTTCAAGGGTGATCTTGTCCGTGGGCGAACGGTGCTACTCGTCGTGAGTTCATATTCGTTTTATTCTCGACTCTTCTGATCCCATGGGCGATAGACACATAACGTCTCTATGGCTAGTCCAATCGCCGATTTCGTCGTTGCCCTGGGCACAGATGGTAGAGTGACCAGTCGAGGTTCCATTGCTAATGCTCTTGCGCGCGACAAGAGACTCGCCGCTGAACTGGCAAAGGAGGAAGCGGAACTGGAGAAAGCGGAAGCCACCGTTGACGAGCAGACCCCGGAAGAGGCCCGAAGGAGGATGGCAAGCTTGTAGTTGAAGAAGAGGTCGCAGTCGGGCATGTCGGTTGGCAAGCAAGTACGTCTTAGTATTCTCTTGTCATTAACTGTTACTGACGGCGCATCAGTGAAACTCTTCATGCAGGCACTTGGAGGGAGCCATCAAGTCTTCTTTTGGCTTAGCTTCGTTGGAGGCTTGATTCTCTACATGGCGTTCAGCATCATGGAAACTTGGTTCCTTGGATTTTGGGCTCGACAGTACGAAGAAATGCCTGCGTCCGAAATCAAAGTGCCATAGTATGTTCTCAAAACTTATCTGAGATTGCACCGCTTCATTGTCTTTCAGCTTCCTCGGCGGATACGGGTCGATCATGATCACATCATCCTCTTCTACATGGCAGCCTTCTATGTATACACATTTGGGTCGCTGAGAGCATCAAGAGCGATACACAATGAACTGATATCCTCGATTTTGGCGACGACATTGAGGTAAGCAGGCGGAAATTGCTACCGTGACGCGTCATGACGATTTTATAGATGGCTTGACAAAACACCCACATCTCGTATTATCGCTCGATGCACCCAGGACATCCAAGAAGGTACGTTCCTCATGCATGTGATGGGTTCCAAACTGAGCAACACGACGCAGTCGATGGTCCCGTGGCGAGATGGTTCAGTGCCATCGTGGAGATGTCGTTGGAGATGCTCATGAAGCTTGTGTGGTGGTGTGATATCCCCGATCTTCCTCGTTCCCGGCGTGTTCATTGCCGCGTCGGTGCCTGGATTGGGGAGATCTACATGAAGGCGCAACTTGCGGTCAAACGCGAAAGAAGCAATCGAAGGCTCCAGTCCTCGGCCACTTCGGAGCCGCTTTTGCAGGTCTCAGTACGTGACGTGTCGTTGTACCAAGCAGCGAGATTACTAATCACTCGAACAGCCTCCATCCGTGCATATGGTGCGCAGGAGGCGTTCAAAAAGGAGTCGTATGTGCGCATCAACCGATACACTCGGGCTTCAAGACATTCTGGAGTCTTAATCGGTGTGTTAGAATTTGCCCTTATATGGTCAGGCATCCTAATGCTTTCTATAGCTGGGTGACCATCCGTATTACCGCCCTCGGATCGTTCTTCGCTGCGGCTTTGGCTGCCTACTTGGTATACGGAAGGCAATCACCGCATCCAACACTGGATTCTCCCTGAACATGCAGGTCAGGATATCCATGCTGGTCCTCACATTCTCTGCTGACGTCTATGAAGTCGGATTCAGCAGCATGATCTTATGGTGGGTGAGGATCTTCAACGAGTTGGAAGTCTCAGGTACGTCTCACTTCATTGACTGAACGCGGTCTCTGATCATTCTCGATATTTCCAGGCAACAGGTGCGAGATCATTAAAGATGGGACTGGAAATTCTCTGACCATGACCACAGTCTGGAGCGCATCAAGCAATACCTCGAGATCGAGCACGAGCCCAAACCGACACCCGAAGGTGTTCCGCCCGCGTATTGGCCAGCCAGCGGAGACCTGAAAGTCGAGAAGCTCTCCGCTCGGTACTCTCCGGTATGTACTAGGTCGATCTTCCGGATGGGCGAATATTGAATTGGCCTAGGACGGACCTCGCGTTGCATGAGATTTCATTTGAGGTGAGATCAGGGGAGCGAGTTGGCATAGGTGAGTGCAAGTAGAGTGCGCAAGGGTACGTCGCTCATATAGCCATCAGTCGGCCGCACTGGTAGTGGCAAGGTAGGCCCCGTGGCATGAGTATCAGGCGTTCGACTGCTGATGCTACGCTCTCAGAGCTCTTTGACTTTGGCACTGCTACGGTGCATCATCACCGAAGGCAAGGTGTATTACGACGGACAACCGACAGACAACATCAACTTGGACGCTCTCCGATCAACTATCACGATCATCCCGCAAGTGGTATGTGCCATTTGAGTGTCTCACTCGCGAAGCCTGACTTCAAATTCGTCATTAGCCAGAGCTCTTGAGTGGGACGCTCCGTCAGAACCTGGATCCCTTCCAGCAGTATGATGATGCCGTTTTGAACGACGCCCTAAGATCTGCGGGCCTGTTCTCGTTACAAAGCGATCTTATCGAGGGCCGCATTACTCTGACACTCCCATCGCGAGCGGAGGAACCAATCTGTCCGTTGGCAACGCCAAATTTTGGCTCTCGCGAGAGCCATTGTGCGGCAGAGCAAGCTACTGATCCTGGACGAAGGTCAGTGTTGTGCTCCAAGCGGTATCAGCCATCTAACCACTGTCCCTGTCTCAGCTACGTCCGCGATTGGTAGGGTTTTTTGGGAAAGCTTAGCTCAGAGAAATGCTGACTGCGCTACCTTTAGACTACGCAACGGATGCTGTGATTCAGGCTTCGTTACGTGAAGAACTTGACAAAGGCGTGACTTTGCTCACTGTCGCTCATCGTCTCCAGACCATCATGGATGCCGACAAAATCGTCAGTTGTCCTGTCTTTTGAATTTCTTTATCGCTCATATAGCTTGTGCAGATGGTGCTCGATGCGGGCCGAATCGTACGTGACCTATTTTCCAATTAAACATGGATGCTGACCACTCTCCATAGGCGGAATTCGGGAAACCTAGCGAACTCCTGAAGAACGAACAGGGTATGCTCCGTGCGCTCGTTGATGAGAGTGGCGACAAGGAGACGTTGTACGCCATGGCGAATGGTGCAACTGGTTCTTCGTAAGATATACATACAAGTTGGTTCCTGCTCCTATTGTTATCGTGTGATGTATTCGGTGATTATTTCGACATTCTGTTATGCGCGTAGCCATCATGATCGTCCGAGGTTTCAGATGAGAGAATGTGCGAACGCAAAAGTGCCGTACTTATCCATGTCACCTCTCAAGCCACAAA